>NC_135212.1:5094920-5219920 GCF_052324685.1 Brachyhypopomus gauderio
TTCGCTTTAACGCATAACCGTCAAACCCATTAGGGAAATCAAAACACTTACCTTCAAATAAGAGATTTCAATGAAAGCGCAGGACAGTGCCGGAGCCCCGCGCGGCTCGCCCTCATATAGGCGCTAATAAATGGCACTGTGGGAGCGGCTGTTTTAAAAGCAATAACAAGTGTTGAGAGAAAGAGGCCGAGCTACTCGCCTCAATCATCCTCCCCTTTGTTCGGGGAGCAGGTAGCGACGGGTGGACGAACACACACCCACGCAGAAGTGCTCACACCGAGCCACGCGCTTCAGTGGTCCTGTAAACACACACACACACACACACACACACACACACACACACACACACACACACACACACACACACACACACACACACACAGGCAGCCTCTCCAGATAGATGGGAGCAGTCAGGGTAGAAACTGAAGCAGCAGAATGCTTCTCTCTTAGAAGCACACACACGGTTTTTCTTTTTCACTTACGCTCTCTCGCTCTCTCGGCCTCACCACGTTCTCCTATTCTCTCTGTCGCTCCCTCTCTCTCTCTGCCCATTTCTCACACACACACTCTCTTACTCTCTCTGTCTGTCTTTCCCCCGTCGCTGGAAGTCATAAAGATAAATAATGGTCCCCCCCCCCCCCCCCCCCCTCCACGTGCACGTCTCGGTGGTAAACTCCTGACCACAGCTCACACGCTGTTCCCGTGAGCTGTTGCCCCTAGACAGGCGGAGGACAGGGAGACAGGTGGAGGCTGGGGAGACAGGCGTAGGACAGGGAGACGGGCGGAGGACAGAGACAGGCGGAAGCCGGAAAAACAGGCAAACCGCTGACTGAAGGGGTCACCGGTGTAATCTTCCCACACGCTCATCACAGGACACGAACATGTGATCAAACCCCCCCCCCCGAGAGGCCATCGCACCCCTCCAACGTGCAGGGACGTTCTGTTTATTAATTATTATTTATTTATTAAGGGTGAGTCATCGGCGAGGGGAACCCCCGGTTTGGAACAGATGGGGACCGAAGGCGGTACTGCAAAGTGACACCCTGGAGGAGGAGTGAGAGAAGAGAGGGAGGGAGAGGGAGAGAGAGGGAGGGAGGGAGGGAGAGAGAGAGACGAGATAGTTGTAAGAAGACGGAGGTCACAGAGTCACAGAGACGGATAATGAGTGGAGAAAGAAAGGAGAGGAGGAATAGAGATTGGGAAAGAAAGAAAGATGAAACAGCATTGGAGGGGGGAGAGAGAGAAACAGATGCAGAGAGAGAGAGAGAGAAAAGCAGCAAGTCAGATGGTTTTCTTTTTCGTGGGCACACCGATGAGGTGGTGGGGTCTTTGGAGGGGAAGCAATAGTCCTTCCACACCGGTCCACCGCACACAGAACCCTCCTGTCCTCCTGGATGGAGCCAGAGTGCAGGTCTCCTCCTGCCCTGCCAGCATGATGCACCAGCCCGGTCCATTTACCTAATCGAACAGCCGTTTGTTACACTTCCACATGTTTGAATTAGCATTTGTTATTGTTTGTGTTGTTGTTGTTGTTTAGGGGGAAAGAGTGGGGCATGTAGTATGACAACGATGCATAATTAATCCTCCAACGCATGCGTGAGAGGAATGAGGACGTGGGTTGGCTTTCACACAGTGGCCATACAATTAAGGTTCTGTTTGGTAATTAGATCATGCATATTTAATATGGGTGATTATGACATGCGTTTCCACTCTGAGTGTGTGTTAAGAGCAGGGCTCGTTTGGTGAATTAAGTCGTGTTTACGTTGTAAAGGCATTCAGAGAAAATGAATGCCAGCCAGAAGAGTAGTTGTCACATCTCATTGTGCGTGTGTCTGTGTGTGTGTGTGTGTGGGGGTGTGGGTGTGTATGTATGTGTGTGTATGTGGGTGAGTATGCATGTGTGGGTGCGTGTGTGTGTGTTTGTGTGTGTGTGTGTGTGGGGGCATGTATGTGTGTGTGTATGCGGGTGTGTATGCATGTGTGGATGTATATGTGTGATCATGTAGGCGTGTGTGTGTATGTGTGTGTGTGAGTGTGTGTGTGTGTGTATGTGTGTGTATGTGTGTGTGTGTGTGTGAATGTGTGTGTGTGTGTGTGTGTGTGTGTGTGTGTGTGTGTGTGTGTGTGTGTGTGTGTGTGTGTGTGTGTGTGTGTGTGTGAACACTCAAGCTCCAACACTCCATGGCTTTTTAACTTGCGTGAGCTACAGGCTTCGTAGCCTCCATCATCTGTCACATCGCATGAACCCCGAAACAAAACAACCTCCCTCTGTTTCAAAAACAGCTTTAAAAAAATGTAACTATGTACAAAAAAAAAAGAACGAGTCAAAGCAGATGTTGTTGCCCAGCGGGAAGTGAGAGTGAAGCAGCCATTGGAATGTCCTCTGTGTGTGTGTCTGTGTGTGTCTGTGTGTGTGTGTGTGTGTGTGTGTGTGTGTGTGTGTGTGTGTGTGTGTGTGTGTGTGTGTGTGTGTGTGTTCCAGGGCGGCTACGCTGCTTACCGGTATGCGCAGCCTGCCACCGCCACCGCTGCTGCCTACAGTGACAGGTAAGACACCTAAACACACTCCGGCGTTGGCCACACCCCCCCCCCCCCCCCCCACGGGCCCGCCCCCGCCATACCCCCCCCCCCCCCACCCGGCCGCCACCCCCGCCCCGCCTCTGCTCGCCCGCCCCGCCTCCGCTCACACTTACTTCTCTGAGGTCACGCCCCCTCCCTTCCACGCAAGCGAGGGCAGCCACGGAAAAGGCCAAGCAGATTTATTAGTCTAATTCCCGTCTCCTGCGCGGACGGGGACTATCAGGGTGCACAGCGCTGTAATTGGCAAATTAAATCAAATGAGATGTCACTGCAAATGTAATGGTAAGAGGCGTCCGTGGTGGAATGGTGGACTGTAACTGGAGAATTAAGTGGGATTGGCTTGACAGACTCGGAGATGAGAGGCAAGGTTGTTTGTCAGGAAGACGATAGGAAATTGTGTTGGCTGGATTCGATTTTTGGCTCCTCCCCCCACTCTTTTGACTTTCTCCTCAACCATGAGTGCCCATTAGAGCAGAGAGCTCCCTGCTCAGCCTAAAGACGCACGCCAGCACCTCGCCATGTTTTTTAGAAACCTAAACATGTCGCGAGAGCACCAACGTCTAACACCATAACAATGTCATCAAACATGTGACAATTGATATTTCCCAACACAAACATTATACCAGGCAGTTCTTTATTATCCTGTCATCCCAGCAGCTCTGTCATTATCTGTCAACGTTTTTTTTGTTTTGTTTTGTTTTTTTCTTTCTTTCTTTTTCTTTCTGTCTTGCATGCCACTGCCACGTCCTGCGTTGTGCTGTGTGAATCGTGCTGACTAATCGCGAATGCCGTCGAGCCATCGTTTCTCCGTCGCGCTTCTGCGGGTGTGAGGGCCCACGGTAGCGCGTGGCCTTCGGGCGCAGGCGCAGTGGGTAGCAAATCGCGGCGGCGTCTTTTTTCCTGACGCGAGTAGCCCCTCTCCAAAGTCCCGGGTGGGGGGGGGGGGGGGGGGTGGTGCGAACGTCGTCAAGAGCTGGATTCGGGCAATGTGATAATGAAGACATTAGTCTGTGGATTCTCCGAGCTAATATTTTGTAAAGATCTGCACGAGAGAGGTTTAGAAAACCTGGAGTTGAGACTTTCGCAGTGGGTTTGTTTTTGGAGGAGTCTGATGCTGTTCGTTTTTATTTTAAGTTAAAAAAAAAAAAAGCATTTGAAGAAGTTATCGTGACTTAGCCAAGCATGCTTGAACTGAGAAAGACGTTTTTGACGTGTTTTGGCAGCTCGGTAGAAGGGAAAGGGTCATGTTGTCCTTTTTCTTCAAAGCAGGCCAATTTCATATTTTGTTTGTACTTTTGTTTGCATGCAGATTTGCATATAATCCACGAGGAAGAAAATCAAAACATGAAATTGCTGTTTCTCTAGGACATACCAGTTTGTCATTTACATGTCGTGTCATGCTGACAGAGCTGTTTATAGTTTGTGGTGTTCTTTGACATGGCTCGACTATTCTTGCATTTTGACTGAAACCCAGTGGAACACATTTAAATAATCATATTTATAAACATTTTAGTCACAACTGTAATAATTCTGCTAAACCAAGTTATCTCCCTGTCAGGTAATAACAACTCAGAGAACTTCAAAAACGTTTTAATATTAATATACTCTGTACACTTTACATTAAAACCTTTTTGCCCATGGGCATATTATATTAATTTAAGTCTAATAACTTACCAACGATAGTTTCAGTCTCATTAATGCCCAATTACTGTCTTGCCCTTAACACAGAGAAATCTTGACACTTATATTGATGACGAGTAAATAAAATCTAAATCAGTTAATCAGTTACTTTTCTGTCTCTAGCCGGGATCTACTTCCTCCTGTTTAAATATAAATGTGCTCTGCCTTCTACCCACTGTCTGCTACTAATGCTCTTAATTGTCAATAATGTCTGTAAAAGTATTTTCACATTTTTGGTAAAATGAACATTTATGGCCTCTCTAAAACAGAAGCGCATGCTTGTGCACTCAGACATACACACGTGCATGTACGAACACACACACGCACACACACACACACACACACACACACACACACACACACACACACACACACACACACACACCACCTCAGAATTGAACATGTAGACCCATGAGTGTGAGAAACCAGGTTCTCTAGAAACCAGACACCACATCCTTGTGTTTTACTGTAATCGTTCAGACTGAGAGGCTCTCGGTAGCTATCGAGTTGTTGGAGGTTATAGTGAGTTATATCAGGTTATAGTGAGATACAGTGAGATATTAGTGAGTAATCATAAGTTGTAGTGGGATATGGTGGGTTATGGTGAGTCATAGCAGGTAATAGTAATTTAGAATGTTTATAGTGAATTAAAGTGGGTTGTGGCCTGTGGCCAGTGTCTGTGAATAAGAATAATTTTCAGGAAATGAAATTCAAGCACCTCAAGCAAAATGAGTATATAAACATAAATAAACTACAGCAAAATATGTGTGGATGTGGTTATGAAAATCTAGTAGTATAGTTAGTCATAGCATGGTATAGTATGGTTATATAATAATAATAATAATAATAATAATAATAATAATAATAATAATACATTATAAAGAGCATTTGTAGGTAAATATGTTTACTGGTCCTGTTTTCTCCTCCCTACTTTGGAATTTCAAATTAACTGCATTCCACCAGTTTGCATTTTAAGAGCCGGTAGAATGAGATGTTATGATATGCTGCTCTAAGCATCACTACAGCTTCTCATCATTTCGTGGTGACCTTTCTCACTTTCTGAATGAGCTCAGGTAGACCCAGCATCCATTGCATCTATTTCTCACACCTCCTGCCTTCCTTGAGGCTGCAACCATCTGCTGTCTGGTGGCCCACGAAAGAGCAAAGCCCTCAGATGGAGGGAGAAGCGCCCCGTGGCCGTTTCTCAGAGAGACATCCAGATGCTTCGCACCTGCGGGGGCTAAGGGCCTCTCCTCTCTGCCGATGACTCCTGTGACGGCACGCCCCCGGCTCTGTCAGCCCCCATCTGGGCCGCTGTAGGCCGGGACCACATGGGTCAGAGGAGCTATCCCCCCCCCCCGGCCCCATCCTCCGAACCCTCCCCCCCTCCTCTCCTTCACCTTCCCTTCCCCTGATCTCCCTCGGTATCCCACACTGGCGCTCTGTGCCGGCATCCCCGCCCGTCCCCGGCCCACCATATGCATGCTAACGTCACGCGCGGGGCTCTCCGGCCCTCCCCGGGGTCCATAACACCCCCCACACGGGCCCTCCGGCTCCGGAGAGCCGGCCGCAAGCTCTACACAACACGGCGACGGGAAGCAAGGCGGGGGGGGCGGAGGGAGGGGGGCACTTAGCCGCGCATGGCTGTACCTTTTAGCCTGGCTTATTGGTTATGCAGCACGGCCCTGGGAACCGCATTCAATTCTTCACTTCAGCCGGTCTTAACAGGCAGGAAAGAAAACAGTCGAGCTCGCTTTTATCGCTCCGACATATCTTGAACACACAGCGAACAGAAGCTTTTTTGTTTTATAGGCTGCATTTGTTGCATTAACGCACCGCTCCTCCGCGACGTCGGTGTTTCCATTCGGATGCATGCACTTCTGCCCCTGCCGCCTGTTCTCCGAAGCCAACACACACGTCCAGCGTTAAGCGACGTGCTTTTGGTTGTGCTGCAGGTGGACTTCCTTCCTCGGGCCACGATTGGTGGGGAAGTGCTGTGGGCTCGTGGTTCGGGCCGCGAGACGCCGAGCTGTCCCTCCCTCTGAGTTAGACGCCGCTCAATAGTGTCGTGTCGAATTGGAGTCTGTGTTCAAAACAAGCCACCTAACGTGATTAAGAGGGCCGATTCAATCCCGGCGCTTGGCGGCGAATGAATGATTCATTAAGTTATTAAATATAGCTCCAAGCACCAATTAAAAGGGAGCCCCAGCAAGATGGCTGCCAACCCGCGTCCCTAATTAGACGCGCGATCGGGCCGTGACACGTCGTTTGTCACACCTGCACAGCGAGTCGTGGAGACGGGCTAATGCCACGCGTGACCGAGCTCGCTGCCGCCACGTGTGTTTACGTAAGTCCCCCCCCAGGCTCCGCCCACCAGGCTCCGCCCCCCGGACTTTATAAGCTACGGTCCCTTAGCCGTTCCTCCGTGAGCACAAGGAGCGATGATGATACCTTCTAAAGGTACACTACAGAGTAGTTCACATTATGACATACTAACATTAAACTGCCTATGCCGCACAGAGGGATTATTATTTTTTGGTCGTTTGTGTGTTTTGATTGTTTGTTTGTTGTGCTGTTTATGCATGTCTGACATCCACACTGGGCCAGCTGGTGATGCGTTACATGTCGTGGGTTCTCTGTGTCACGCCGTTGTGCCTGTGCCGGCTGCGGGGTCCGGTGCTCTCGTCGAGCTCTCGTAGCGTGCAGCACGACCCCTTGACTCGGCCCAAACCTGGAGCTGTGAGGGGCCTGGTTTGAAGCCCAGGCCACGCCTACCGCAGAGAGGATCCCCCGTCTCCCGTAGAATCGGCCCGGGCCCATGGAGTGGATCCAGCTTAGCCATGTGTGCTGTGCCTCACTCCTGATTTAATGTCATCTTTCATGTAAATTAAATACACATATATACTTGTGTGCCCCCCCACATACACATCTCCACTTCCTGCATGCGACCCAAACCCCCCCCCCCGGTTCAGCCTGGTTCTGCACCGAGTTCTCTTGTCCCTTTTTCTTCTGCTTGTAAACCGAAACCCCATTTACCATCAAGCAACCTCCGCCCGACCCCACCTCACCATCCCCTCCACCCACCACCCCCGCCCCCCCCGACCACCTTTCTCCGCCCATACACCCAGTCAGCAAGCGGTGTTGTGAATTTTATCTTCTCTTGCAGAAATCATTTCGTCCTCGTTGCAGCCGATGAAATTTCTTGTAACACCTCTTCAGGTAAAATAAAAAAAAAAAAAAAAAAGAAATCATGAAAATGAATAACAGATCTTGCTGCCTTTCTTGATGCACCCGCCGGGGAGCAGGCATATTCTATTTTAATGCACCTCCACAGTGAGTGCCTTTAATGCTTGCCTCTCTCTTATTTCTGCCCCTTAATTAGTAGATTTAATTTGTTTTCTTTTTCTTTCCTGGTTTCTTTTTTTTCTTATTGCAATAACTGATTACTCTTCTCCAGACTATAGTGGTTTTAGAGCGTTGCATGAGGGTAGCTGGCAGGCTTCGTACCCTTCTGCTCTCTCACTGTCTGCCTCGTCATTGGCACTCCGCTCCGAGCGGGCATGTGACCCTCTGAGAGTGGTCCCAACACGCTGTCTCGAGCTTGGAACCTTGTGTGATGTGTACATGTGCGTTTTGGGGGTTTATGTTTTTCTGTGGTTTGGTTTGTTTGATTTTTCCCTGTTCATGTCCGTGTTGCTTTTGTTGTGATCGTCCTGTTTGAGTTAGCCAACGATATTCTCCCTCGCTCTCTGTCCTTTAACAGCATCCCCGTTCGATTTGTGCGACTGCACACGTGTGCGTGCGTGCGCGCGCGTGTGTGTGTGTGTGTGTGTATCTGCGCGTGCTGTATTTTTGGTGTCGGTGGTGGTGTTGTACCAAGGTTGCTCGCTTGATCTGTTCTTGTCTTGCACACTGGCTGTAGGTGGCTACATCTTTTCGGAATGACGTTAGCTTGTGTCTGCAACCGGCTTCGGAGACAGCAGAAAATGGAGCTGTCCATCCACTTATTGATCTTGCAACCGACCCTATGACCAGGGCACACAGATATGCTAACAAGGCAGCAATTTACGCAGACTGCTTATTTTTGAAAACATCGTTTTCGGCGATCCGCAGTTGGAATGCATAACCTGGGCTGCCGATGCTTGTGCATACTGTTGAGGAATTTTGCCAGTTCTCTAAGTACTGTTAAGCCCACTGGCTTCACGCCTTGTACATGTAGCAAAGTTCAACACAGATTTATATTTATAGAAACTCCCACCAAGTACCCTAAAGGAAAGCCTATTTGGTTTAAGGGGGCACAGAAATTAGGTGCCCGCGCGTTCTCTCCGAGGGAAAAGTCAATACGCGGGGAGACGTAGATCTGCTGGTGCACATTTTCAAAAATAACGAGCGCGCAGTCAATAATGCACATACTCCCCTCCGCCCATCGGAGATTTATTAAGCTGTATTTCAAGACCCAGGTCTAATTTAGCCCAGCGTTAGGGAGGCTGTTGTTCATTAGCTACAGAACTACCAGGCCCATAAATCCGTTCTGTCTTCAACTAATTTTCGATAGGCTGCAGGGAAAGTTACCGTGGGTGCCCGGGGGCAGGAGCGGGGCGGGATCGGCAGGACACCGCGGGACACGTGTGACTCGCCGTGTTTTCGTAGGACGTTTCACACGCGTGCGCCCTATCGGGCAGAGTGCATTCATGCTACCCTTGGAAATTCCTTCGGTCCTTTGAGTTTCAGAGGCGTTTTAACGATGTAGAGTGCCGCACCGCCGTTCTAAGCGACAGTGCATCAACCTTTGCATTACCAAATTGTCGGGGGCTAATTTTCCAGGCACAGGGTCCTAAGGGTCACCTTTTCAATCTCGGGGCCAATAGAGTGTGTGAAGTCCTGGGCTGAACAGTTGAGTGCATACTCATTAAAAGTAGCCCCTGTAAACAGAGATAACACGGGTCAAACAAAACGCTTGGCAGGGCAATAAAATATGAAGACAGGCCAGCTATATAGTGAATAACAATGTCCATACTAATCTGTAGTGGATTAACTTCTTAATCACAAAGAGTGAGTGAATATGCAAATTACCTCATTTGTAGGCTGTGCCCTGCCTTCTGATTGGCCCTTATCTGGTCCAAAAACACCATGCATGCATAACAAGGCTCAAAGGAGCAGATAATCCAGGTTATTTTACCAGCCAGGCCCCAGGAGCCTCCACACACTCTCAATCAGACGGCGTCAAGCAGATTGCAGGATGGAACCCCAGCCTAAGATGCATGTGTATTACGGCCTTTCCTTCATTCACTGGGTCTGAATTTTTGATAATGCCCTTTTGCGCTTCTAGGTGGAGACAATTGTCCAAAAAATAATTCTGAATCTTGAAATGACGTACTGACTTATTGAATTACTATAATAAAAAAATTGCATGCATGTTTTTTTTTTTTTTACTATGGTGTATGACACAAATAGCAAATTTCAAACAAATAGCTTTTGGCTAGATATCCTTATGCTGGTGTAGTAAATCTGGCGTGTAGTGTGCAGGGAGCACGTTGTGGAGTAGGTAACATCACGGGGTGTGTCAGAAGGCATTAACTGAATAAAGCTGCCCTTGACAAATGAGTATGACGACAGTCACCTTCATCCCATACCAGCATGAATGCACATGAATGAATGGATGTTATTATTACACCAAATGCCTGTTTTTTCTTTGCCCCGAAACATTTTTGTTGTTGTTGTTGTTGTTTTGTTTGTTTTTTCCGCCCCAAGCGACCCTCCAGATCTCAAACGTCTCCCTCCGTCCGTTACCGCATGACAGCCAGCGTCTTGTGGCTCCCTCTTCTGTGACGCCATGCGACTTGTCATTCCGCCCGTGTATTTTTTCTTACGTTGTGTGTGACGCTGTTGTGTGGCTCGGGGGAGGGGCTGTGTTTGCGTTTTAAGGAAGCCGGCGTGGGGGGGGGGGGGGGAGCTGCCACCAGCGTGCGTGACGCGCCCCCTCCTCCTTCTGTGTGTCTCCACAGTTACGGACGAGTTTATGCTGCCGACCCCTACAACCACGCACTTGCTCCAGCAGCCGCATACAGCGTTGGTGCCATGGTGAGCGAACGGTCTCCGCCTCCGTGCCCTGTAGCCCCACCCACCGTCTGTCTCTCTGCCACGCCTCCTTGCCCCCCCTCCCTCCCTAGCCCTATCATGTGGTCCACGTGTTTATCCTTCTCTTCCCGTGTGACCTCGTCACCTGCTTCTGCTGTTTTCTCTGTTTCTCTCGTTGGAAGGGAGGGGTGGGGGTTCAGTTCTTTTTCCCCGCACATGGATTTTAGCACAGCTGACATCTCCTCGGTTAAACTTAATTGAATTTGTCTCTTGTGCTAACGGCAGCCGAAATGCCACATTAATCCTCCCAGTAAACGTGATAAATGTCTTAATTTCTTGGCAGTGTAGTGCATGTTAGTTATTATATTTCTAATTTTGTGAATATCACCTAGCCGAGTGCTTTTCTTAATGGAATAATTAGTCATTTTGATAATTAAATCCATCACCTATGTGCTGCTGTAGCAACAGCTCACAAGGAGAGAGAGCATGAGAGGGGGCATGGAAGAGGGGAGAGAGCAGTGGAAAGGGTGGAGGAGAGGAGTGGAGGAGAGGGTGGAGGAGAGGGGTGGATGAGAGGGGTGGAGAAGAGGGTAGAGAGGAGGGTGGAGGAGAGGGTAGAGAGGAGGGTGGAGGAAAGGGTGGAGGAGAAGAGGCGAGGGCAATGGAGAGGGCATGTGACGCTACACTTTCGTGATCTGGGGTTCCATTAGGACCAAGTGTATAGGCTGCTTGTTTCATGACTTCCATTAATTAGATACCATCGCATGGCATGAACATACAGGTGAACGTGAGATGCACGATGTCACGCTCGGCGCTCTCCGCTTTTGGAGGGTTTCTGTATCGATTTCTTTTTTAAATGATTCATCTGTGTCACATTTTACCCCCCCAGCCTTGTTTTGTTTTAAATCCGTTTCTCCGGGCTCGTGGTGTCTTGGCTCGTTTGCTTGCATGCAGATTATGATCGGTGTGATCCGGGGCGTCCGTGCCGAACCGGACCGGGAAGTTGGTGGGTGTGGTGTGCAGCGTGGCCATTAAAACTACGCACACGCGTCACCGTCTCTTTTGCAGAATGCTTTCGCACCATTGACCGACGCCAAGACCAGGAGTCATGCGGATGATGTGGGTCTCGTTCTTTCTTCGTTGCAGGCTAGTATATACCGAGGAGGATACAGTCGTTTTGCTCCATACTAATATCTATTGAAACTCAAAGCGAATCTTCCTGTGGGGGTAAAGACAGAGGTCAGAGGTCAGAGGCCTGGGTATTGCAATACATGCAGTAGTGCACCATTTTGGCGTCTCCTAAGAGAGAGGACAAAAAATCGGATATTTTTCATCTTATACCTCAGATATTTTGTGCTGTGTATTTTAATATTGTGGGTTTTTAATTTCTAAAGATTACATAGATTGATGGCTGTAGAGGTTTCTGTGGTGATCTAGAGAGCTGCTAGATTTTAAAAAGAAGAAAAAATGATACAAATTGTTAGGGCTTTATCATGTAAATGAATTATGTATGATAAATATAAGTCCCTTGGGGTTCTCATATTTTGTAAGAGTGTAAGTGACTGAAGTAGTCCAGTGGTTCTCTGCTTTTCGTTGACCTAACCTTTGGTTCTTTTTAGTTGCTGGGTGTTTTTGGGTCAGTTTGCTTTCATTTGTGGTCTCGGGGTTGGGGAGGCGGGGCTGGGGAGGCGGGGCTGGGGAGGCGGGGCTAGGGAGGCGGGGCTAGGGAGGCGGGGCTGGGGAGGCGGGGCTGGGGAGGTGGGGCTGGGAAGAGACGAGATCGGGGAGATGAGGTTGGAGAGCGGTGCAGACAGGTGTGGGCGGTCCAGTTGCCCATGGCGGGGGGTCAAAGGTTGGCCCGAGGAAAGCCAGCGCACTGCGTTCCGAGTGGTTCAAAGACCGACGTAACAGAGGAGAGAAACCACTGAAGCATTGATTATTTCAGCTGTGTCATATCAGTCATTACTCCAAGCCAAAGGTTCTGTTCCTGGGGTGTTATATGTGTTTGGAACTTTCCATAGCGGCTCTTAGAAAAACTCCACAAAACTTCAACCTAACAGAATTTTACTGTTTACCTGTTATCTAGTACGTAGGTCAGGCCCTTACTAGTTTATGCCAACCACAAGATATTCTTTTTATATTATGGTACTTCCAGTATATTGATTGATCTAATTGCTGACTTTTATATTAAGGGAGAGATGAATAACTAAAAAAAATTAATTAATAAAAAATAAAAAAATTTAAAAAACGGCAAAGCGCTGTTTATATTTTTTGTTTTGGTTTGGGTTTGGTTTTGATTTGTTTTTGTTGTTTTATCTTTTTTTTCCAAAAGTAATGAATCTATGATTTATTTGTACCGGATGAAAGTGAAAAAATAATAATGATGATAAATAATAAACCAACAGTGTATTAAATTTGATCTGTTCAGTGGAAAATGTTCTCTTATACAAAATACACAGCTGTGTAATGTTTTAGATTTAGTGTGGTAGACCAACTGTTAGAGAAAGGTGTCTCATTTTTTATGGAATCATACTCAAGATTTATATCAACACTTTATAAGTAATGCAATCATTATGTAGATATGATCATAGTATTTTTGTCAACTGTACTATTTTGCACACGCAACCTACAGTTTTTCATCCCCTCTCAGCTTGTGGGACATTACATTGTCTATGTTTCTGTTTATGCTTTGCCTTTCTTTCTGTTTTGATATCATTTTTAATGTGACATCCTTTGTAATGTTATTTTCTAGAAACACAGCCTTTACACTTTGAAACCGTTTGATTATCAAGAAACTGAGAAATATAGGTCTTGTGAAAAAGATATCTATATGTAAATACGAATAACGATAAATATGTCATTTACAAGTGCTACGCAAACAGGCTGTCAAGGTAACCTTGAAGAGCTGCAGCTTGGATCTGCATACGCAAAGAACTTCCCCTTCATGTTGTTTACAAGTATACCTACTTAGAGGTGTTTGTCACATATCTTTTTTTAAGAAAAAAGGTTTAAAATACGTAAAATACCTAAAAAAAAAAAATCAGCAGCTTAAATTTATCCAGCTGCAAATATCCTCTTGTGTACTGTGTGTGTCCTCTCACACAACTGGGCAAAAATATCGTATCCACTGCTGTATCTGCTATACTTTCTGCTTCCAGTAGGTGTTGTGAAGAGGCCTTCTCCTTGTCATTGTATGTGCATGCACTATGATCCACATAACAGTAACCATCAATAAAGTTTCTCAAGATAAGGAGAATTTGTGGTGGCCTACTTTTTCCGTTCTTTAATATTCTCATAAAGTGGTATATGTTGTTGAGTGGATCATGTTTCTCGGTGATGGAGTGCGCTCTTCCCTCTGATTTGATTTAGCCGAGTTAAATTGCGTTTAAAGGCACGAGGCAAAGGGGAAACGATCATCTCCGAGGAGCTCGAATAAAATTGATGCCTGTGGGGCCGCCGCGTTCATCCCTCAGGTTCCGACAGAGCGTCTCCGTCGCCACGGTGTGGAGGCGAGGGGCCACAATCTGATAAGCAGGGCTTCCACACAAAGGTTATGAAACATATCTGCAGCTGGATAGAGCGGAGAATGAGAAGGCTCATAAAACCACCCGTTTGATGGGTGGGATGTGATTTCAGCCCATCTGAGTACTTAAACGTCTTTTCTGTGTGAATGAAATACAGTCGCTGCAAGCTTGCGGATTTCTACGAACCATAAGAATTTGAGGGGGTGGAAAATATACAACGTCTTCATTGCTGGCTGCATATTCCAGGGTCCTGCTCGCGATATGAAGAAGACCAAGTCAAGACTTCTGGGACCTCGTGAAGCAAGACTGCGTCTTTCTCAGCTATAAAGAAAGATTATCAAGCTCTCATATCATCAAGGTGTACTGGAACTTTATAAATTATGTGCACTACAGATAGTTCTAATTGAAGAAAAGATGAATTACCTCACATTCTTGATTTGATCAGCGTAATTAGAAAAACTTAGCCAGCGGATACAGGGAAAGATAAGCAATTTAAATGTTTAAATGTGATGAAGGAGTCACATTATGCTAGGTAATTACAACTCGTCTTTACAGAAATGGGTGATCAATAATTAACGTATCTTGGGTCACATGTCATGAACGTAATTTAAAATTGGTTATTAATTCCATTATGTGCGAGGAGGGGGGGGGGGCTTTTTCTCTTTTTTACCCTGTGGGGAAAATTAAAGCAGGCCTGGTGTCCTTTAATTCCGTTTCTATCCTCTCTTTCTGTTTTCCCTGCAGTACTTAATGCAAACTCACCCCCCCCCCCCACCTCCCGGATCTCGCAGAGCGGTCAGTAATAACGTGATATATGTTTCTGAATTAAATCAACTATTAAATGAAGTCATTTTGCTCTCTTTGCTCGGTGTGATTGGCTGGATGCAGCGGAATTGATTATCATGCAAATCGCGGCGACGGTTGCGTTCTGTGCTTGACCGGCTACCGCGACTTTCTCTGCCGGCTAGCAGCACCCTGCGGACTTACAAATCGGACATGTCACGAGCGCTCACGTTTATTAAACCTCAAAAACGCTTCGTTCTCTGCTCAGGCACGTGAGCTGCTCAGGCAGTTAGGACGTAGGGGGGCAGAAGCTAATCGTCTCTCCATCAGATCGGTTCTGCTCCCTGTGCTCCTGCTGGGTCTCTGATAATAGACACATTTCATCAGAGATTAGGCACCAGGCCTCTAAACACAGCTCTTAGTGGGGAGGAGGGGGCGCATGTTGGTGGGTGGGGGGGGCTGCACTTACACTGCTGCCAGCACGGCTGCTCCACGAACTCCCCACCCCCCCCCTCCCATCCTCTCCCCCACCCCCCACCCCTCCCCTCCCCTTCACCCCCTGCAGAGCCGCTGCGTGACTCTTCAAAGCCTCGACGCAAACGAGCGGGACTCGTCCCGCGTCGCGGGAAACTTGCTTGGGTTCGGTTCCCAACAATAACGAGGGCCCAGCGGAGTTGACCCGCCACGCAGCCCAGCGCCGCTGGCTCTGTTGGGCGGATGGCCCGCATGTGGTCGCCCGCCACCTTCAGATCACTCCACTCGAAGTTGTGGGTTGTTATTTTTTGGTATGCATGCATGGGACAAGTCTCGAACTCCTCAGCGTCCTGGGGACAACCGAGGCCTGAATGTCGTCCAGAAGACGAATCCCACCGTCTGCTTTCCGATCGTTCTTCCTCTTTTGGAAGACTGCGGCTTTAAGAAAAAAAGGCTAAGCTTCTCCGCAGCAGTTAAAGCCACGTTTAACCGCCCCTGCTGCGTCTCTCACGGTTTAAGAGCTATTGTAATTGGAACATATCTTAAAGAGCACCTGACCGAGAGGGATAATGTTACACCCTTTAATAATCTCGTTAAGGCAGAAACCTACCTGTGTTTAATGTATCCGCAGAGGAAATTAGAGAATAAATTAGGGCCAAATCATAATATTTGTGGGTGGATTTGCTAATGTTAGCCTATAGCTGTAATGGTGGAAATGAGAGTGTGATATCTGCACTCACCATTAAAGCAGCCTGATGATGCGAGTGCATTTGGAGACACACCAAGCATCCGAGTCCAGCTTTATACACTCCAGTCTCCTGCAAGCGCGTAGCATGATGCGTTCAGCGCAACGTAGCACATACGCCGGCAATGAATTGCGTTGTGAATCAAAGAGGAGGGGAAATGCCACAGAGACAAGATTTCATCCGCCCCATTATGTGCGGTGTTAATAAGAAGCCAAGTGTGTTCGCATGGGAGCCGCGTTACCGTGAGCCTGAACAAAACGCAGTGCTGTTTAATATACTAAGTGCCATAAGGAGCTGGTGCTTGTCAAAGGGAATATTCCCCTCAGAGATGCCACACTGCAGCATACATGAACACTCCCATCTCAGACGGTGCTCAGGGTGGATGAAAGCTACATGGTAGCGTAAATGGCCTCGGGAAGACAGGGCTGGGTGAACTGCAGCCTTCTTTGAGGTTTTCCGTGTTTCAGACGACTAAGTACTACTTGCCAGCTCCCTGTTTGAAACCAGGAAGCTGATTAGCAACGTCAAAGTGTCAGGTGAATGGGAGAGTGTAATTGGTGTAGAATGAAAGGGCACACCTACATTGACTAGTGCCTTGCTGTTAAGAGCACGGCTGACACTATAATCACCACCCTCATTTGTTTCAGTTACAGACACGTACATTGAAAAGTCCCCAACTGAGCTCGCCCCATCTATCTGCGTTTTCACATCGTTGTCACCGTCGAGGAATAAGGACGCCTACTGATCGGGAAAGAACACGGTAAAACAATAGAAATAAATAAAAAGTTTGAAAAAAAAAACAATCTTGTCCCTAATTGAGAATATGATGGAAGTTTCTACCATGCTGTGATTTGGAAGTGTGCATTATTCCTGATTGATACTTGCGGTTGTGTCATAGACGTAATTGGGTGCAAGACTATACTATGCTCAACTGTTGTGGGGTGAGTATTGTGTTTCATTTCTCCCACATTTCCTCACTTTTACATTTGCCACTGTCCTTTCGGGATAGTTTCAGAGTTCAGATGCAATTTCATTCGTCTTTACAATACGGAGCAGCTCGCGTGCGATGCTTGAACCTCGCATTACCGTTCTGTCCTCCTCGTGTTTCACTGTACAACACTAATCACGCAGATGTTTGTAGCAATCACCTGCCACTCTGTGGCCTGTACAGTGTTTGGTAGCATCACCAAGGTGTTCGTGAAGCGATATGCACCACTATGGCAATAGTATTTGAATTTAAGGTGGCTGTTTTGCAGGGATTTCCCAGGCATGCCTGATTCCCTTCCCCCATGTCGAGGAGTCTCCCCGGCCTTATTTATAGGGAGGAAAGTACTTTCATTCATGATGTTTTACTGCCACCTGCTGGTTGAACGGAGCATGGCGCATGGATTTATGGCGCATGTAAGAGTGGATTTTGGTGTCGTTGAATGGATTTTCATCCTAACACATTTCTGGCCGTCACAGTTCACACTATTGCTGCACGTTATGCAAACCAGAACAAGTGAACGATAACAGGGAAGGGAAAAGAGCCCTCGGTGGACGGAGGGAGGTGCGGGTTCTGCCGTGGGGTCTGCCGTGATGAGCCTGCGGTCCAGGTAGACGCCTCTGTTTGTCGGACTAAGGCATACCCGTCCCGGTACCGCCACAACGGGACACCGCAGCCCACAGGGTTGCCAACTCTCACGCATTGAGCGTGAGACACACGCATTTGACCGTTTTCACACGCTCTCACGCCACACTTCCGATATCTCACGCCGAAAAAAATATCCAGTTTATTTACCTCAGATCCACAGTTGGCAAGTTGGCAACCCTGAGCCCAGTTCACGCACAGCTCACATCTAGGTCGCCTCCAGTTTGACATGGAAAGTGATCTGACATTTCTCTCTCTCTCTCTCTCTCTCTCTCTCTCTCTCTCTCTCTCTCTCTCTCTCTCTCTCTCTCTCTCTCTCTCTCTCACACACACACACACAGCATGTCTACCCATATGCTCGTCTTTAATATTTAATCCACCTTACAGCACCAGTGCCTTCGTGGGATAAATAACGGTGCCCTGAATGTGCCTGCACAGCCGCTCCGCGCCTCTCTGTACTGCGTAATTACGCAGGGGATTTACAGCCGGAGAAGACGCGCTGTTTGTGCTCGCCATGTTGTACTGATGCCGGTGCCGAGAGGAAGGCCAATCAAGACAATCGCCTGCACATATAAGAATTTTGTCATACTATTTAATCTTGTATTTGTATAGACCATATCATATAAATATGAAATGTTGTATACAGGCAAAGTCTAATTCGACCAATGAAAGCATGAATCTTTGATTTGCATAAAATAATATAATATACTATGTGGTTGGTATTGTACGTCATAAGCGTGTGTGTACATAACAATAAGAAACAGAGTTGTGAAATTTTCTCCCCACCTGAAAAAGATCCTTGCACTCATTTGCCTACAACATGGCACACTGAAACACTTTGATTTCACAGTCATTCATATGAATATTTCACATCTGGCTAACGTTCTAATGCCAATCCTAGCTAGTCAATAAATATTAAATGTATAAGAAATCTATTTCAGTAGTTAGACGTAGGCTAAACGTTGACTGTTCGAATAGTTGCTATTGTTGGGGTTTTCTTGGGTTTTCTGAGACATGTAGACTAGTTAATGACTGGTTTTCTTTAAAGATTTATGGATAATTGCTCACATATTAGAATGTAGCGCAAATGATTCACAGGTTCTAATTATGGTTGAACTTGAGTGGAATGGAGAACTTTAATGGCTCAGTGATTAAAAGCTATTAGCATTTGCATGAGCTAATACTGCGTCTGTAATGCATTTCATAGTGCTTTTCCATAACTCCTTAATTTATTAACAAGCCCAAGCGCATTTAACTGAAGCGGTGTGACAATACAACGATTTCTTTATTTTAGACGGGGGGATCCCATTTAGTAGTTCATGGCACAGAACTCCATAATCATATCAAAACGACGACATTTCACGAGCCGAATGAATGAGATCAGGGCGTTTGAATAATAACCGATGTATTAAACCCTCAATACTCGAGAGAGGAAGAACGTGGACGTGGTTGGAGTGATTGTGACGTACGCGGCGATCGGTGGCTGCGATTGGTTGGCGTGAGGGTGTGGTCTCTTCGTCGTGTCTGTTTGGATTAGCTGAATTAGTTGTGATTGGTCAACGATGAAGGAACTAAAAACCATTTTTTAAATATGAGATCTTACAAAAGCTTCAAGAATGCTTTTATGTTTTATAGGCAATTATAATTGAAAGTATTCCAGGAGTTGAAAAAGTAAACAACAGAGGTTAAATATTTGTAGTAATTTCCTTAGTCTTCTGACATGTCCAGTAATTCATGGATCAAAGGAGTACAAGGTAAAAGCAATGAAGAAACATTTCTAAATTAAACATTTCCTGGTAATTTCTATATTTTCTGTCGTCAGGGGATATTTTATGAAGGGTCAAACCATTTCCTGGCTCTGCAATTCCTGCTAAACATATATTTCTCTGCTAATGTACTTACAAAACCTTATGAGGCTAAATGTACCAAACAAACCATGCTCTGAACGTGACCCAGCCTGCACCTGAATGACAGTGTCCAAAGAACACCATCTAATTGTCTTCTCCTTAACCCCTGCTCATCACCTCATAAACATGCTGTATAAATAAATGATGATTCAACTTATGTAGGCCTCTGCTAACATGTTTGACAGTTGTTTTTTTTTTGCTATTTGTGAAAAGGTTCAAGTAGCAGTAGTTACATTTTAATGGCGCTAAAAATAAATAGCACCAACCTGGAGTCATTGTGTCAGGTCCACTACGGCTTATGTAATCTAGTGTGTTGGAGGAAGATGGGTGGTGTGTGTTTCTCCACACAGCAACAGTCAACTCACCAGAGAACTGACCAAGTACTAAGAATAGCAACATGGCTTAATTTCATTCAACAGTGTCAACAGGTGTTCTGTTTAAGGAACTCTAATGATATTGTTACTGCTGTTTTATTACCAGCCAGTGTGTTTCTGTATACATTCATGAAACACATTATTGCGCTTTCAAGGTGTTTTAGCTAAGAAAATGTTTCTGCATCTTCAAACTGCAGTGCCGTGTTCACTGAGTGAGGGGGTGTGAGGGGTCAGTGGACTTTAAATAGTGAGAATGGGTGATGGGGAACAGGTCAAAGGAGACGTTAGCATGGACGTAATTTTGGGGGGGGACGGGGGGGACATGTCCCCCCCACTTTTTCAAAAGCCGGCTTTGGTCCCCCCCAGTTTTTACGGTTAAAACCAAGTATTTAAATAGCGACGAATCCATGTCCCCCCCACTTTTGAAATCAAAATTACGTCCATGGATGTTAGTAATGTGATGATCGAGACGGAGGGAGTGGCTGCGTGTGTGTGGGCGTGTCCCTGTGTGTGAGGGAGTGGCTGTATGGGCGTGTCCCTGTTTGTGTGAGGGAGTGGCTGTGTGGGTGTGTCCCTGGTTGTGTGAGGGAGTGGCTGTTTGTGTGTGTGGGTGTGTCCCTATGTGTGTGAGGGAGTGGCTGTGCATGTGTGGGTGTGTCCCTGTGTGTGTGAGGGAATGGCTGTGCGTGTGTGGGTGTGTCCCTGTGTGTGTGAGGGAGTGGCTGTGCGTGTGTGGGTGTGTCCCTGTGTGTGTGAGGGAATGGCTGTGCATGTGTGGGTGTGTCCCTGTGTGTGTGAGGGAATGGCTGTGCGTGTGTGGGTGTGTCCCTGTGTGTGTGAGGGAGTGGCTGTGCGTGTGTGGGTGTGTCCCTGTGTGTGTGAGGGAGTGGCTGTGCGTGTGTGGGTGTGTCCCTGTGTGTGTGAGGGAATGGCTGTGCATGTGTGGGTGTGTCCCTGTGTGTGTGAGGGAGTGGCTGTGCGTGTGTGGGTGTGTCCCTGGTTGTGTGAGGGAGTGGCTGCGTGTGTGTGGGCGTGTCCCTGTGTGGCTGGGACCATCGTACCATGACACTTATGACTGCAATTGTTTAATATTTCAAGTCATAGAATTTCATTTTTGCATTATATTCCATTGTTTAGCTATAATGACTATGACTCCATTCGAGTTTAACCAGCCGATCTAACTGAACTGCGACATGCCTTAATGGAGTTTAGAGGCCTTACGTTTAGAGGCCTTAATTAACCTTCTGTTCACTGTGATAAATTCCTCAAAATGCATTTCTTAGAAATGGAACAAAATAACTTGCTGTCTGAGAAAGGGACAACAACTCTTTTATTGTTGTTTAATTGATGCAGTGTAGTATTCATGGTAATGTTAAAATAACAAATGACTAATGAGTAAGTGATGATAATATTTTCATCGCTAACATAATAAGAGTGAAAGGTTCTTTGTTTGATGAATTTCTCTACATATAAATCCATTAGAGAAAGCATTTGTTAAATTGATTCACTTCCTGGCATGAAGACAAGTCTTCCTGGCCGTAAGAAGACGCACATCCTTAATTTCTTGACTAGGTCTGTTTGTCGATGTCGATTTGAAATTGGCTGGAACATCCTAAGTCTGGGTGCAAGGAATAATAAAGAATTTTGTCTTATGTACCATCAATACAATCTTTCTCTCTCTCTCTCTCTCTCTCTCTCTCTCTCTCTCTCTCTCTCTCTCTCTCTCTCTCTCTCTCTCTCTCTCTCTCTCTCTCTCTCTCTCTCTCTCTCTCTCTCTCTCTTTCTCTTTTCTCCCTTCATACAATAGGCGATGTTTCCAGGTGGTCTGGGGAGCATGTGGTGTGGGTGCAGGAGACACACTGCCTTCACTCAGTAAACAGGGTCGTCTCCCACAGTGGTCGTGGGGAAGCAGTTCCTGCAATCTGTACTGGCACAAAGGTTTTATTGTGAAGTGGACGTGAGGTGAAGGATCCCTGCTACCCGAACGCACGAGAGGCTGTGCTAATACTGGCACAACACCAAACACGCCTGGGAAACCGCAGTTTCTCAGGAAAATGCCACAAGCGCCATTACTTTTTAGAGATCTCTGTTGCAGTCCCTTAAACCTGTGATCCTGGTCCTGGAAGCAAGTCACATCACTCTAAAACCTCATGAGTGGCTTCATAATAACCACTCAGTAATCTGTTCTTAATGATCACATAATGAGTTGAAGCACATGATCAGTAAAACAACGGTCTCTATGACCTGGGGGCAAGCACAGCTGTTCTAATCGTGAGCAGTCTGGCTTCAATGGGATGGTTCATCTTGCTGGTTCTAGCTGTAATTATGATGTTTCTGAAAGTATATTTGAAATTGATTGGCCAGTTATGGAATTGGTCATGGACAAAGACCTGAGGTCTTGTTTTCACCTTTTTCTGAGGGGGCATTTTAAATATATAATTCAAAACCCACTAAAATCCTTAAAATGTACAATATGTCACATAGTTCATTATAAAGTAGAATGAGTGCTAGCAAGCACTAGTGTGGTAGCAGGAATTGTCTATGGTAGAAATGATGAAAAAATATTGTTAAATATGTAAATATGTAAAATATGTACTGAGGTTATGAACGGCTCCAGCCACAGCCCATCTGTCTGGGAGGCAGCTGCTAGAGTCATGGAACCAGAAACCAGCATCTACCTGCGTGACCCTTTATTGAACTCTGCTAAGCAAACATTTGGTTAATACTTGGGCAAAGAAAATTGGTATAGGAAGGTGGCATGCCATTTATTGTCCTCTATAACTTAATACCTTAATATGTCTTAATGACATATTTATGTTGTTGGTGGTGTTCTTTTTTGGTTATAAAGAACTGGATTCCGGCACAGGGTTTACTGCAGTGGAAGTCATCCATCAGAGCATGACTGACAGCCATGGGCTGCCTGTGATCCAGGGTTCCATTACAGCTCACAGTTGAGAAGGTCACGACCCCGGAGTGAGTCTGGGGACCCGGAGTCAATAACAGGCTTTGACAAGGAGACTGTGAAACAAGATATAAGAGGAAATCACAGACAGACATCAAGTTCACTACAGCGTAATCACTTTTGTGCAAAGTCACACCAATAAACTATTTACATAATGTGTGAATATGCGAGCAAGAGCTTAAAGTTCTGAATCTAGACACGGAGTGAGCTATGGGACGGAGATCGTGCGAGTGTGTTCCTGCTGCCTGATGGAGATCGCGCGAAGCCTGTGCTTGTTTTCACTCCTGGAGGTGTGTTCATAACCACACTCACATACACATTTGTGTCTCTTGTGTCTTTGCCCGCTATTGCACTCTCCATCTCTCTCTCTCTCTCTCTTTCTCTCTCTCTCTCTCGCTCGCTCTCTCTCTATCTAACATTTTCTTAAATGTCCAGACACTTCCAGGACACAGTCTGAACAGAATAGCCTCATGCACTTACAGTGAATTGTCAGAGGACGGTGTGAGATCCATGAATGAGGGCACACCAACGAAAACAGAAGCTCCCAGGGGAGAGTACTGAGTGAGCAGACCCCTGTCCACAGAGAAGGCCCCGGCCAGGTAGCTGCGTTGGAACAACTCCACCTGCCTACACCACTCTACCTGCGCACTTGTTTTCACACCCACGCCCCCCCGGCACATGCTGGAGATCTCATGAGTTCAGACCGGGGTGGCATGCTTCTCTAGCTCAGCCGGTAATGGTACTGTGACTGACTCCAGCCCCTGGAGCACATGGTCCAGTACTGTGTGGAGGATAGCACTACCCCCCCCCCCCCCCACCCTCTAACACTCGGAGGACACTCGGAGGACACTCTGAGTTGCCTGCTGCAGGTGGATGTTTCAGGGTTGGACGTTAAGTCCATTTAACTGTGGATTAAACAACAAAGCTTCTCTCAACAAACCTAGAATCAGTTTTACAGAGACGCTGCATTCACGCAAGTACAGTGCAACTGCCTTGAGTCCTACCATCAACTAGGTATAATAGCAGATAATCAACTGCTGTAGGGTCACAAAATGACCCAGTAGACCACAGAAAGCAATCTACTTATAGAGGAAATAATAATAATAACACATTTTATTTATAACGCACTTTATTTTTCACTGAAATCTCAACGTGCTACAGTATACAATTAAAATTTCAGATATAAATAATAAAATAATTAAATAGTAAAATTAGAACAATAAAAAACAAGTAATAAAACAGAATTTAAACACTATCAGTAAACATGCATTTAAAGTCCTGATAGGTTTTTTTTTTAATAAGAAGGTTTTTAATTTCCTTTTAAGGGCGTACTGACACTAGGCACGGTTTGCTCGTTCCGTGCTGGGGCCCGGTTATCCCCCCTCCCCACTCCCCCTCCGGCCTGCACTCACACTGGCTTCATCAACCGCACCCGAGCACGCTTACGTCATCACAACGTGACTTTATTTGGAAAAAAAGCGCGCTCGCACAACACTATGGAGTTCACGATTCTCTTTTTATTGTATTTTTGGGGTCGTTTTGGGAGTGCAGAAACACGGTGAAAACACAGATTTATCGATAATTTAACACAACGATTGTCTGCTAATCGCTTTGCCGCTATGACTGTTTAACGTGAGCATCGCATCACTGACGTCATGTTTGAGTTCCAGCGAAATGAACCAATCAGACGAGGCACCAAGCGGGCCCGGGCACGGATAGCGCTCACACTAGAAGCGAACCGTGCCCGAGTCCACATGAATCGTGCCCTGGCCCACCTCTTCAAGCGGGCCCGAGCACGGTTAACTGATCCGGGCCCGGGCACGGTTGGAGCGCTCACACTAGCCAAACGAACCGTGCTTCAGCAGGCAACCGGGCCCGGATCACAGAGCCTAGTGTGAGTACGCCCTAAAAAACTCCATACTCATGTTTGTTTCTGAGGTACATTACCGTTCAAAAGTTTGGGGTCACCTAGACCATTTTGTGTTTTCCCTGAAATCTCATACTTTTATTTATCAAATAAGTTGCAAAATGAATAGAAATATAGTCCAGACTTTGACAAGGTAGAAATAATGTTTTTTTTTTATTTGAAATAATTTTCTACTTTAAACTTTGCTTTTGTCAAAGAATGCTCCCTTAGCAGCAATTACAGCATTGCAGACCTTTGGCATTCTAGCTGTTAATTTGCTGAGGTAATCTGGAGAAATTTCACCCCATGCTTCCAGAAGCCGCTCCCACAAGTTTGATTGGGTTGATGGGCACTTTTTTCGTACCATACGGTCAAGCTGCTCCCACAACAGCTCAATGGGGTTGAGATCTGGTGAATGCGCTGGCCACTCCATTACTGATAAAACACCAGCTGCCTGCTTCTTCTCTAAATAGTTTGTGCATAATTTGGAGTTGTGCTTTGGGTCATTGTCCTGTTGCAGGATGAAATTGGCTCCAATCAAGCGCTGTCCACAGGGTATGGCATGGTGTTGCAAAATGGAGTGATAAGGCCTTCCTTATTCAAAATCCCTTTTACCTTGATTCAAAGATTCAAAGAGGTTTATTCTTCACACATTGTACAAGTACTACAAGTACAGGGCGAGATGCGTCTTCGCCCAGGGTGTAAGGAATGCCACCTGATCTCCACCTAACCAGCCTCACCTGACGCTCATCACCACACCCCCTGTATCTCTACTTAAACGCCCACATTCTACTTCCTAGTCGCGAAGTATTGCCGACTCATGCCGCGTACCAAGCCGTTCTATTACCTGTCTGCTTTCCTGTGTTCCGACCCTCGCTTACGTCCCCGACCTTGTCTCCTGCCTAGTCCCTCTGTACCTGCTGACTTCGGCTTCCCCGGTATGACCCTGGACCGTCCTGACCACGCCAAGACAACGCAGTTGTTACTAGTCATAGTGCTCGTGATTCACCTGCCTGTGTTTGTACCAGCGTCTCATTTCAATAAAAGCGGTGTTCTTCCGCATTTGGATCCCTCTCTGCCTGTTCAATACGTTACACAGGGCCCAGTGTTAAAGCACCAAAACCCAGAGCAGCGTCGCCTCGATGGGCGCCACCTTTACGCAGAATAAGAAAACATAGAGATAACATTGGGAGGAGACAAAAAAATATGACCACAGATTATTCTCACAATAATTATTCTCCTTGTACAAATCTCCCACTTTACCAGCACCAAAGCAACCCCAGACCATCACATTACCTCCACCATGTTTGACAGATGGTGTCAGGCACTCATCCAGCATCTTTTCAGTTGTTCTGCGTCTCACAAATGTTCGTCTGTGTGATCCAAACACCTCAAACTTTGATTCATCTGTCCATAACACTTTTTTCCAATCTTCCTCTGTCCAATGTCTGTGTTCTTTTGCCCATATTTATCTTTTTCTTTTATTAGCCAGATATGGCTTTTTCTTTGCCACTCTGCCCTGAAGGCCAGCATCCCGGAGTCGCCTCTTCACTGTAGACGTTGACACTGGCGTTTTGCGGGTACTATTTAATGAAGCTGCTAGTTGAGGACCTGTGAGGCGTCGATTTCTCAAACCTGAGACTCTAATGTACTTGTCTTCTTGCTCAGTTGTGCAGCGGGGCCTTCCACTTCTCCTTCTACTCTGGTTAGAGCCTGTCTGTGCTCTCCTCTGAAGGGAGTAGTACACACCATTGTAGGAAATCTTCAGTTTCTTGGCAATGTCTCGCATGGAATAGCCTTAATTTCTCAGAACAAGAATAGACTGTCGAGTTTCAATTGAAAGTTGTCTTTTTCTGGCCATTTTGTGAGTTTAATCGAACCAACAATTGTAATGCTCCAGATTCTCAACTAGCTTAAAGGAAGGTCAGTTGTATAGCTTCTCTAATCAGCAAAACTGTTTTCAGCTGTGCTAACCTACTTGCACAAGGGTTTTCAAAGGTTTTCTAAATATCCAATAGCCTCCTTACAGAGTTAGCAAACACAGGCTGCATCTCAATTCAGGGGCTGCAGCCTACGTAGACCGCAGCCCACGGTGGCCACACACTTCGAAGGCCGGGTAGGCTGCATCTCACGGCTGTTAAATGAGACAGTCTAGTCTTCGCAAGACGTATGTTTGCATGACCACGCTCTGCCCCGTTACATATGTTACATACGTGTTAGCGCGCTGTCCGACAAATATCACATCACCCACAAATGCCTAAAAGAAAATGTGTTGAACATGTATTCACATGTTTGGCGGGAAGTATAACTTCATAACAAAATTCAATGTATTTTTATAAACGTTACTCTTTAGTAAATACTCAAAACACAGGTTTACCTGCAATATCATTAATAACTGGCATGTTATTTTGCATCTCATTGCAGTATAAATGTCCATATTTTAAAAATACCGACATTTAAAAACTAATTCTTCGGCCCGAACACTAGACTCCGCCTGTTTATTGATCATAGAATCCTGGGATATGGTGGGACGCGAAGGATACTCAGATGCATCCTTCGTTTTCGGGGTTTTGAAGGCTACATTCGTCGGCCGCATAAGAAGGAGTCCACGAATTGGGACAGCCTCGTCGCGGCGCAGTGACGTAACCGGCCTACAAATGCGCACTTCGTGGGCTGCAGCCCCTGAATTGAGATACACCTACAATGTACCATTAGAACACTGGAGTGATGGTTGTTGGAAATGGGTCTCCATACATCTATGTAGATATTGCATTAAAAACCAGACGTTTACAGTTAGAATAGTCATTTACAGTGTTGCCATAGTTACTTTGAAACAGTAATCCGACTACTGACTACTGACTACTTCTTTAAAAAGTAGCTCAGTTAAGTTACTGACTACTTGCTTTTAAAAGTAACTAAGTTAGATTACTTTTAGTTACTTTCAGCAGAGGCTGATCCCCCGCCCCTATAACAGGAAAATGACTACCAGTTCTGCCAATACTCACTTTATTGACATGTATTTTAACCGGAACATCAAAAATGACACTGGCATTTGTAAACTTTTTCTTGAAATAGGCTTTGTTGTTTTTAAAATAAATAAATAAATAAGACAGTCTTTCTGTTCAACTCCGCCCACTTACAGGGTTGCCAATTCTCACGCATTGAGCGTGAGACACACGCATTTGACTGTCTTCACACGCTCACACGCCACACTTTCGATATCTCACGCCGAAAAAAAATCTAGTTTATTTACCTCTGATCCACATCTATGATTCAATGAGTTACTAGTTCGATCTGGCGCCAACCACCGGCGATCGATAGATCGTGATATAATACTGAATTTAGTCCATTTTACACCCCGCCCGGTAACAATTTACGTTCGCCGCCACCCCCCGGTTTTTTTCAGGTTTGACGTTGTGTTTTTGAAAGTAGACAGCACTCTGTCGCCAGCACAGAGTGTACAACGCACCTTAATGTTGTCATCCTTAACCGAAATAAAATCAAAATAATGCCTGTATTTCCAGCTGCTAAAGGCGAACCTCTCCTTCCATCTGACTTTGGCGCCGCAGAAATGACATAACCGCGCAAGAAACGTGTAGCCAAAAAATAAGAATGAATAACCTACGTTCCCCCGAAATGCAGAAATAGTAACGCACGATGTTTTAGATAAGTAACTTTAATCTGACTACTAGTTTTTAAATAGTAGTTGCGTTAGACTACTCGTTACTGAAAAAAGTAGTCCGACTACAGTAACGCGTTACTAAGTAACGCGTTACCGGCATCACTGGTCATTTACCACATTAATAATGTATAGAGTGTATTTTTGATGCATTTAATGTTAGCTAAATTGAAAAAAAAACTGCTTTTCTTTCAAAAATAAGAACATTTCTAAGTGACCCCAAACTTTTGAACGGTAGTGTAAGTGTAATTAAGGCATTAAGAGTATTGCATTTATTTAAGCATGAAGGTATTAATCTAATATTTATTCAAAGCCCTTCAATTTTTCTACACTTTTTGTCCTTTTTCAGCCCAACAACTATTCCTAAATGTATATTGTTTCGTCAGGCCTACTGAGGGTGCAGGTTTGTGTAGTTCGCTGTGTCGAGTTAATTAGTGAAAGGAAGAAAATATATGTACAGAAATTAAATGTATAGAAAATATGGTTCTCCCATGAAGTGAGCAAGGCATAGTGTGTCTCTACCCCTTTCTACCCCTCTGAGTGGCTATACGAGTGAGTCTATTATACATGTAATTGTTGTAGTAATTTTGAGATATTTAATATAGTGAATCTAATTCAAGTTTATATAGCATGGCGGCTAAGTAGAGATTAACCACTTAATGTGCCTGGTACACAGAGGGACAGGTTTTTGATTAAGTGGGCATATTGTGATTTGTGTGCTGAGTACCTTTCTGTATTTCTGGTGTTTCAGTTCCCAACCTCCTTACATTAAATTCTGTCCTACTTCAGCATGAGCCTGTTTGTTGGAGGAAGTGATGTAGGAGCGACTTTAGCTGACTGAATCCTAATACAGGACACGGGGTCACACTGGTTACAGTACCATGATTTTAGGAACAAACTCTTTCCTTCTGTTGAATGAATGAATGAATCAATCAATTTATAAAGCGCCTTATCTAGATACCCAAGGCGCTTTACAATTGTTAACACAGCTACGTTACAGACAACCAAACACACACCGGCGAGAAGCGGCAGCCAATTGCGCACAGCGTACTCTCTACCGGGATCCACAGCCCCCTGGGGGACTGAATGGGGTGCAGGAAAGGGAGAGAGGACAGACCCTAGTGACGGAGCACCATCCACCACTGGACATACAAGCACACACACATTCATGCACACACACTCAGACAACAACTTGTTTTTATTGAACAGAGAGAGACATACACACATTCAGGGAGAGACACAGACTCAGGGAGAATTTGACTGGGACTGCCAATTTACCTAACCTCCATGTTTTTGGACTGTGGGAGGAAACCGGAGATCCCGGAGGAAACCCACGCAGAAACGGGGAGAACATGGAAACTCCACTCAGATAGGGACTTGAACCCAAGACCCCAGTGCTGAGAGGCAAACGTGCTAACCACCAAGCCACCATGCTGCCCTGTTCAGAGATTAGACAACATACAGCAGCAGGAATTCAAGCATTTTTGCAGTACTCCATCATATCATGTAGGGAAGCTAGACAGAAGCCACTACTAAGAAAAAGGCAAGACAGGACTGACAGTGAACTCTCCACTCTGAGCGCCTGGGGCTACGTGTGAAGACAGTCAGGTCCCAACGCCTCATCAGCTAAGGACAAAACAAACAAAACAAGACAGTCTGCTCCAATCTGCTCACTACCTCAAAGTGGAGTGAAGATTTGCCCATTTGGCATGGCGAACCGAAACACATAGCCAAGGACACTGTATACACGCGGTGTACATGTCCTTGAAGGGCCCGGTCAGAGGCCATGCACAGTTGAAAATCTGTCGAGGAAGCTTCTTTCAGACAAAGGCCCAGCAAATCCAAAAGAGATTCAAAAGAGCTGCTGGGAATGAATGAATGAAGTTATAGTTGTATAGCGCCTTTCAAGGAACCCAAGGTCGCTTCACAATTAGCAGACGCAGGTTTTGCACCCAGTCACGCGCCGGTGGGAAGCGGCAGCCAATCACACACAGCGTACTTTCAGCTGGATGACTCCGCCCCCTGGGGGGCTGAATCGGGTGCAGGGAGGGGGGAGAGGATAACACACAGAACAGAGCACCATCCACCGCTGGGTATACACACTCACACAAGGACAACTTTATTAGGGACCACTGAGAATGCAGACCCACACAACACTTTAGAGGGATAGCCAATTAACCTAAACTCCATGTTTTTGAACTGTAGGAAGAAACCCATGCAAACACATGGAGAACATGGAGACTCCACCCAGATAGGGACTTGAATATGAGAATCATGGGCGTGGTAATAGGGGGAAAAGTGGACCTGACTACCCAGGGCCCGAGTAGGGAGAGGGGGGGGGGGGGGGGGGGGGGAGTAGGGAGATAGGGGCCCATTGACATTGACAGTGTACAGGGCCCAGAATTTGCTGTTACGCCCCTGCTGAGAATCAAAGCTATAATTGTTTGTTTTCATTTTATTTTGGTATTGTTTTGTTTTACAGAAATTTTCCGTCCTGATTTTTTTTTTCGTTTTATCATAATTTGGAATAGTATGTAGATTTAAAACCTGAATTTAGTGTGTAACAAAACAATGCATTCCACAATTCAAGGCATCTTTAAAATGACCTAAGCAAAAATAAATGTCCTCTTTTCTAGTTGCTGTTCTAATACGAGCCTGTAGATGGCGGTCTTACTCTATCATAACTTTATAAGAAGCATCGACTCCTCATGTACTAGTGATGGGATTTTCGGCTCTATTTTGAGATGCGGCTCTAACGGCTCTTCTTACTGTGGAGAGCCGGCTCTTTCGGCTCCCAAACGGCTCCCCAGATATATATTTTACATTATTAATTAATTAATAGCTTAAACCTAATTTTATAACATTTTGTTTCATTATTGACATTGTTAAGCACTTGTGATGAGTAAAAATGCGGCATAACAATGCTTTATAAATAAAACTTTTATTATAACCAATTATTTAATTATCACAAAATAGCACCAAAAAGAACGCAATACAGCTTGGCCAATTGTCTGCCTGTTTCCACAAAAAAAGTGGAGATAACATGTTTTTCAGTGTTTTCCCACCACGTTATTAACTGAAAGCTGCGTGTGATTGGTCAGATGTGTGGAGCACACGCATGACATGCGGGCAGTGGAGACATTCTTTGCAGTGTTGTCCGAAATGATATGTGGTAGTATAAAGAAACACCCCTCAAAAACAGGGGAAGGAATTTACCTGATGTTGCATTGTGTTCCAGGTTTGAAAAGTGCTAAAGTAGGCACTACAAGTACTTGAAAATGCTTGAAAATGTAACTGCTTGAAAATGTAACTGTATTTTGTTTCACAACAAATAGCTGTCTGACTGAATCGATGTGATAAAAAAGCGAATAATTTCGAATAATTTTGAGTATATGTATAAATATTTAACTTAAGTTTAAGGTGCTGGGAAATATTGAAAATGGACCTTGAAAGTGACGTACAAGTGCTTGAATTCCACCTTGTAAAGGTGTATGAACCCGGCATACATAACTTTGTTCATTGCGCTGAAGGTGCACTACCTCGCTTCTCACGGGGGTCCTCACGCAGGGGCGGAGCCACCGCGATTGCGTCATTTTCGGCGCCAAGGACTGACTGAGGAAATAAACTCTCCGCTCTCTACCACTGGCAGAAACAGAGCAATACGCGCAAGGAGAGGGAGAGCTAGCGAGGCACCGAAGGACAAATAAAAACGATGTTGGGAAAAAAACTGTGGCACTTGCAGAGCACAAGCGCAATACTGAAGGAAAAAGCGGCTCCCAAATAGGATCCTAAAACGGCTCCCATTGGGGAGCCGGTTCCAATCGTTCACTACAAAGAGCCGGCTCTTAGAGCCGGATCGTTCGCGAACGACACATCACTATCATGTACAGTATTATGGTCGGTTTAAGTCAACATATATTTTACCTTCAGCCCGATATTGTGTGAATTCTCGAACACATACCACAACATATCACCACACAAAGCGTCATTTTCATTATTAAATGGTTATTGTGTAATTTTGGGTGTATATCTTATTATTAGTGTTGGGTTTTGCAAAAACCCATTATCTAAACATTAGCAATTTTGCTACCAACCTAACAAAATGGTTAAGACTAAAGTTCTCAGTGTTCATCGAGGAGAAATAAGGTCATTGGCTAAACCTGCCAACCTATATAAATGCGCGGGAACAGAAGCAGAACGCATTGATTTGCACTTGCAGCTAAATGGCCATATTAGGTTTGAGTATGGACAGTCCATATACCATTTAAACACTTTGTTGTTAACAATTTGCTTTGACCAGTCAAATGAAGTTTGAGGGCTAAGCAGTGATTGAACGCGAGTTTCAGGGCAAAAGCGACGTTTCAGCCAAGTGATGTTTTATCGCCCTGTCAAACGTAATGTAAATGTAATGGTGACCAGTCATGAACAAACGTCTGCAGTCTGTGCTGAATCATTTAATCTGTCATTTTCTTTGACTAACATTTTACATGCCGTGCTAGGTTAGTAAAATGTAAGGTAAAGTGAGTCATTTAAACACGTATGGCTCCTGTTTTAAGCCATCTTGTGATTTTGTTTCTTAGTAAACAAATTATGCTAAAAAGTGAAAAATAACTATATATATATATATATATATATATATATATATATATATATATATATATATATATATATATATATATATATATATAGTACAACTATATATAAACGTATATAAAAGTTTATGAATAGTATATTAAATAATTCAAGCTATTCAGAAAGCAAGGCCAATATATGGATGAAATTTAAATGTTAAATGTTTGCATTTAGACTAACTATGATTTGAGTTTACTAATTTTCAAATAAATTCAAATGAAAACTCGTACTACTAAGAAATGTTTTTGTGAACTGTAACAAATACAAACAAAATAGACTATACTGAGTCTTATACCTGATCACTATAACTGTCATTAGAACCATTAGAACTAAAATCAAGCTAAAATGGTCAGAGATAAAAGACATGTGGTTGGAAGGTGTTCAGTGAGTTCTGCATGTCCACCCAGTCCTGCATGTCCACCTATTCCAGGATTTCCACCTATTCCTGGATGTCCACCTAGTCCTGAATGTCCACCCAGTCCTGGATGTCCACCCAGTCCTGGATGTCCACCCAGTCCTGAATGTCCACCTAGTCCTGAATGTCCACCCAGTCCTGGATGTCTACCTATTCCTGGATGTCCACCCAGTCTAGGATGTCCACCCAGTCCTGGATGTCCACCTATTCCTGAATGTTCACCCATCCCCGTCTTGCAGGTTTAAAGCTGCGATATGCTGCTACTTGGAGTGCAGTTAATCTGTGAATGAACTCTCACCCTTCTGATTTATAGCTAGACATAAAAGCACCACAGCGCTCACATAATCACTGACTAAGTGGCTTTCACCGTGTACCAAACAAACTCTACATGTAATTTATGTGCAGTTATTAAAGGTGTTGAGGAGTGATGCTAAATTTATGGTCTCTGGTGGCTTGGTGTTGTTCATTATCCATTCTGTCTTGCTAGCTGTGAACTGACCACCCAGCAACTGAGTATTGTTGTTGTCAGATAAATGAGTAAAGCTTCCTCTTATCTCCCACAGAGCCGACACACCTTGGACGGTCACTGGGCAGCTCATGTTCAGATAAGTGTGCTCGACCAGTGCTGATCAACTAGGCCAGTGGATTCATTTAACCTCGCTGTAGTCAGACTGACTTGTGAATCCTGGTAGTCCTGCCACCAAATTCTGAAAACCCAGACAACACGCGTGACTGCACGTGACTGCACGTGACTGCGCGTGACTGCACGTGACTGCACGGAAATCATGCTGCTGTGACATTTTATTACTGTAGGCGGTAGGTGCATCTTAGAACAACAACAACAACAGTTCTCTCAGCATTGTATTCCCAGGATTGATTGCAACCTGGTTTTCCTTCAGGTCCTAGAGCCTTTGAGAAATTGCTGGTCTTAATGAACCCCAGAAGAGTTGTGTTTGTGCTGTGATAGTTTAACATTCGGTCTATCTGCACTGGTTTGTCAAGGTACGGGGGAAATATATGAAAGGCATATAGTTGTTTTTTGTTGGGGGATTGCGTTGATGAGGGAGGGGGCCATGTGGTTTTAGGAGGCAGCATAACTGAAGGTGAGAGACACAGTATGGTATGATGAGTGGTGAAGTGAGTGAGTTGAGAATGAGGAAACGCCATGCGGGGGCTGGGGGGTGTGGGGCTTAGGGTAGGTTGAGGGGCCTTTAGGAACAAATTCATTAACACAGTCTGAACGTACAACAATGGCACATGAGCAGTGGAGCTCATTGAATGCGAAGCCCAGGTCATCTTTATGTCACCAATCAGTTTACTCACCCTGGGTTCAGTTCACCAATCAGTTCACTCCCCCTGGGTTCAGTTCACCAATCAATTCACCCACACTGGGTTCAGTTCACCAATCAGTTCACTCGCCCTGGGTTCAGTTCTCCAATCAGTTCACTCGCCCGAGCAAACGTGCTTAATTTCTTGACCTCCTCCATTGCCGCACTTTGCTGCCATTTTGGAAATTGACAATTAAAAGAGAAGACAGACATTACAGATCGCTAATTAAATGTTGAGATTGTGAACAGTGGTCCAGAAGAGACGTAGGTGGGTGAAGACACGGGAAGACCCAGGCCCATATACACAATGGCTGCCTACAATTAATTAAGCGATTAATGGTTTCAATCGTTTTCATATTTTGCGGTAAAACAGAGTTACTGCCGTTCGCTACAGCGTTGAACACTGTCAGAGCTAGCCACAAGATCTTGTGATAAATAGGTAGATAGATGCGCCTATTAAGTTCGCGTCAACCCCGTGTAGTTAACGGTGACATAAAATAAGAAACAAGATTTTTTCTAGTGTGTCGGTAGTTGTAACTGGTGAATCCAGGAACGTGTGAGAAGAACATTCGCGCTAGGGCTGAAATTGTTGAAGATGAAGTTGTAAACTCTTGTCATTTGATAGCCTACCCTGTGCTTTAGCCCATGTTAGAAGCCTTTTGTGACTAAGTAAAAACACGTGAACCCTGGTATTTTTACACTCATTTTCGCTGCTGATGTATTTATTGGTTCATTAAGACGTAATGGTTTTGACTGAGCCATCCGGAATGGCGAAAGCGGCTTCTCGCGTTTACAGATCTGGCTCCATACATTGAATCCATTGACAAGACAGTCAAAAAAGTTTTTTTTTTAATGGATTTTACTATACTTGGCATCACCTGTCGCTGTACCCCCGTACACCAGCAGCCACCCCCACCCCCACCCCCACGCATCCCCCCCCCCATCGCCGTATCCCCATGATCACGTCAACCCCCCCCCTCTTCTCACCTTTTTAACCCCTGACCCATTTTCATGCCTGAATCAGTCATTTTTGACACTGATGAAAACATCAGCTTTCAACTGATTTATTTATCATTTTCACTCACTTGAGATGAACTAATCAAATCTATCTATCTATCTATCTATCTATCTATCTATCTATCTATCTATCTATCTATCTATCTGTCTGTCTGTCTGTCTGTGCAACTTGTTTCAATAGAATTTCAAAAGAAATAGTTATTTCTTATTTCAATAGAAATAATGATAACTAGCAATGTGTCTACCTGCTTGTATGTACCTATGTGTCTTGGCTTGGGTTTTTATCAGTACTTACAGAGATAGGATAGGTGGCGGTTTGCCAAAATTGTTTTGTGCTATGTGGGTGTATGGCCTAGTTTTCAGTGATATTGCAATACTGAAAGTCCGGGAGCATGTGTTGATATAAACTGTCTTAACATTATGAGACAGTACAACACAGCAAGCACACAATGAACCTTAATACTGAAAAATGTGTCATTTTCCATTTTTTATTTTCTCTGTCCAAAAAACAAAAATCAGTGCTTTAATGTAAAGGTGTGGACAACATCTGAGGCTGTGAAGGTAAGCTAGAAGGTAAGGTCCTTCGTTAGTATGGTTCACATGCAGGGACGCAGGAAAAACATGATAGATGATACTGCATCTCTTAAGAAACATTGTTGCCCACGTCTGAGTGGAAATTACTTCTCAAGGTTATTATGAAGGACATATTTCTTGGATCCTACATGAATAACCACATTGTAATTTAGATTTACATTTACAGCATCTGGCAGATGCAACATATAAAAGTACTGTGTAGTCGTCACGGTGACCCCTCCCTTTGGCTGTGCGTATATGCGTCGTTTGTGTCTGTTTATTCCCATATATGTTTTCCCCTTGGGTGTGGTTCTATGAGTGTGTGTTCATCCGGGCGTGTGTTTGTTCATCTCGTTATAGTTATGCATTGCACTTGGTTCTTGTTTATGTTAAGGAATTTAATTTAATGTGTGTCGATGTTGTGCTTGTTGCTTGTCTTTGTTACAGTGAAGTCCCTGTTGCGTTCATCAATGAATGTTCGTTAAGCACTACCGGGCTTTAATGTTCGTTAAGCACTACCTGGCTATTTCAATCAACTTTGTTTGTGTGAAGCAAAGCCTTGGTTTGGCATTCTCCCTCACCCTTTCATTACAGTAGTATTTCTCGAATACAACAAATACTATCACATAAAGTATTTATCAAATGTATATTCTCATGTGAGCATGGATAGGCCAGTGTCAATAATGCTGTGGGGCTAATGCACTGGCTAAAGTGGAAAAGGAGACAGAAAAAAAATTTTTTTGTTTGGGTTATTTTAAAATGCAGAATTGAAGTGCTTAGTCATTCAGCGAGGCGGTGAAAATCCACTGAGGATTGTGTGATCCAAACCTTGCTTGTTCAGTCTTCTTTTGTGCAACATCTGAATGGCTGCATTCATGTAGTTAAGGTTACATTCATATTATGTGATCATGTGTTGTATGCAACTAGGGGGTCATGCAAAAACATAAATAAATGAACAAATAAATAATCACAGTGGTCTTTTGTTGTGTACAGATGTTGTATTTTAAATATATATATATATATATGACTGTTTAATGCCATTACACAGAATGCTTTTTGTTCAGTTGCCGTGCAGGTTTGCTGTGTAGTTTGAAGTGCAAAGCTTAACAAAGTTTAGTTTTTTTTGTTAAGCTTATGTATTGCTTCTTTAGCTCTTGGGAGAGGTTGGGTGGAGAGGTTGGGTGGAGATGTTGGGTGGAGATGTTGAGTGGCTTATTAGAAACCTACGTATGTGAGATGTAGATCACAGCAGATGGTGTGCTCTGCCTGGATAGGTGTTCAGCCAATTTAGTGTTAATAACATTAATAACCTAAGGTAATGACAATATACTAATGCAATGTAATAACATGGTGATAACATAAGATAATAATAGCATAATAACACAGTGATGATGTAAGGTAATAGTGTAATAACAAAGGGTAATAACACACTGTTATAGTGTAATAACAAAGGGTAATAACACACTGTTATAGTGTAATAACAAAGGGTAATAACACACTGTTATAGTGAAATAACAAAGGGTAATAACACACTGTTATAAATAACAAAGGGTAATAACACACTGTTATAGTGTAATAACAAAGGGTAATAACACACTGTTATAGTGTAATAACAAAGGGTAATAACACACTGTTATAGTGAAATGACAATATCATTTTTGAGTGCTCTTGCAAGCACATATTTCTCATTCAAATAAGGTTTCACATTTTATAAAGTGGATAATATTGGAATGCTTGGCAAATGCCACTGAATTTCTGACATCAAATTACAATCGGGGGCATGTTAAAATGTGATCATCTATAAAAGGGTTCTGTTAGTATGGTAATGCTTCTTATATTACCCTGTTAGAAGTGTAAAAGGGGACACCCATTCACTGAGAAAGGAGATACCCATACACATAGTTCCTGAGCACGCTAAATACATTATTAAATGTAAATGTATAAAATGTAGACCTTGTGACTGCACAGACGCAGATGTTTAATCTACTGCTGTTAAAGATACACTTAAATGGAGGTGATGTTCAAACATCTGGAATGTATTCTTAGTCTTCGTTCTGAAACAACACCAGACCGGCGTTGATTTTGCTGTGTGGAGCTGATATTTAATCTTCGTTGAAACGAATTACGTGAAGATTCAGGCCGAGCTTTAGTGCGTGTGGTCACGCGAAGACCCAAAATCACGAAAGTGAGAAGGACGCAGGGGAGTGAAACGTGGACCCGGGTGAGCAGCCCGGGTGAAAAACTGCGGGCGGCGTTAACACACGCAGAGCATCTCTGAGCTCCACAGACTCCTGTTTCTCCCATGACTCATTTGCAGGCAGTAGAAGGGGGAGCAGTTCTCATTTGCCTTCCATTCAGAATGCTCATTATTTAAACCGATGAGCTTCCTGTCTGCCAGTCACGGGTTCTCTAATGTACGAGTCTACCTTTGCTTCCAAGGCTGCCTGGCATGGCAGCTGGGTGTTTTCTCCAAGCGAGGCACCAAGTTCAGGGAGATTCCTTGATGTCTCGTTTTTGGCCTGTTTAAGCCACAGCCTTCCTTTGTGCAGTATACACACTATTTATTTACTTTATTTCTAATAGCAGGATAGCTAACACAGATCTTCATATTAAAACCCCATATTTAAAGTTCAGTGTATTCTTACAAACAAGTACATACAAGTACAATTACAATACAAGTATATAGGTGTGGTGTGTACAATTTGAGCATCTTTATTCTCCATTAGTAAACAAAGAAGCACAGTGGCGGTAAAACTCTGGGCATTACGATGGAGTAGAGCAGAGGTAATACTCTGGGCTTTACGATGGAGCAGAGTAGAGGTAATACTCTGGGCTTTACGATGGAGTAGAGCAGAGGTAATGCTCTGGGTGTTACAATGGAGTAGAGGAGAGGTAATACTCTGGGTGTTACAATGGAGTAGAGCAGACATAATACTCTGGGGGTTACGATGGAGTAGAGGAGAGGTAATACTCTGGGTGTTACGATGGAGTAGAGCAGAGGTAATACTCTGGGGGTTAGTATTACCTCTTTGCCACAGAGGTAATACTCTGGGTGTTATGATGGAGTTATGATAGAGGTAGAAGTATTACTCTGGGCATTATGATGGAGTTATGATAGAGTAGAGGTAATACTCTGGGCGTTATGATGCAGTTATAGAGAAGAGGTAATACTCAGTACATGTCTCGAATGCAGTAGCAAGCGTTCCTGTGGGCTTAAGTAAAGGGAATTACACAAAGGCAAACACAGACAGGACAGGACAGGCAAGCGATAATCAGGTGATTTGGAACAGGGAAGAGGTGTAGTATGTGTGTGTGTGTGTGTGTGTGTGTGTGTGTGTATGTATGTCCCTCAGACTAGCGCGGCATGACAGTTGTCACAATCGCCCCCTCCTTGGCATTGCAGTTCCCACGGCAACGCCCCTCATGCCTTGTTTTCCTTGTTTTTGTTTTGGTTTCGGTGTTTGCGTTGTTGTGTTCGTGTCCCCTCATTTCAGTCCCCGCCTGGTGTTATTGATTTCACCTGTGTTTAGTTTAGTTCCTTGTTTATGTACATCTGTGTCTGTGTTCCCATCATAGCCCTGCTCTATGGGCTCGTGTTTACTGCTAGCTGTGTGTATTTGTTGTCTGTGGTTTTGTTTGATGTTACGTTGTTTTAGTCATTTTTGCCCCTTTAATTCTGTAAATAAACAGCTATTGCGTCCAGCCCTGCCTGTACGTTACAACAGTACTGTGTAAAAACCACAGTAAGGAATATTAAGATATTTGTCTGAGTATACCGTATGTTTATTTGCATGTCATATATTTGAATGGAATATTGCACTATATAACACCAAAATAAAAATGAAACTTAATAAACCATATACGCACATACACAATGCAATAAAAAGTAACATGATCTGTGTGTGTGGGGTGTGTGTGTGTGTGTGTGTGTGTGTGTGTGTGTGTGTGTGTGTGTGTGTGTGTACGTGCATGCATGTGTGTGTGTGTGTGTGTGTGTGTGTGTGTGTGTGTGTGTGTGTGTGAGAGAGAGAGAGAGAGAGAGAGAGAGAGAGAAAGTGTGCTATCTTGATGGCTGACTAGAAGACTACACATTTGGCTTCCAAGCCTCACCCGAATGTGCAAAACTATGGATTTTTTCAAACACACTGAAATTCATTTAAAATTGTGAGATTCAAATTAAACATATAGATGGCACACCTGCACTGTGTGGGATCACATGGACAGAGAAAAGAAAAAAGACATTAAAAGGAAAAGCTTGGTGAATTTGTCATGGGGCCACTGTTCTTAAATTAATAATTAAGTACATTGAACCATGATAAATAGCTTTGAATCATTTTCCTGGGTGGCTTAATGGATTTTCAGCACTGTATATTAATAATGTATAATATTGCATTTCAAAGTTGTCTTAAGAATAGCATGAATATATTCTTAATGGCGATAAGGACAAGGGATGTGACATTTGACATGAGATTTTAATGCATAGCACTCTTACACTGAATCTGTCTGCATTTCCACAATGATATCTGAAGATCTGAAGATATCTGGGGTAGTTGGCTAAACTCTGTGGCACAGAACTATAACTATTTCAGTTTTCCAAATACTGAACTGCATTCAAACATTTATACAGAATAAATGGAATAAAGACACCAACCAAAGGTACAATAATGTAATACCAAAGCCATGAATTCTTACATACTGAATACTAAAGTGTCACGTTGTGGGGGGGGGCCTGCCGGTCGCCCCCGTTTACAGCGGCAGCTGTCCTGTTTTGGTCACCTGATGTTCGTCCCTCAGGTGGGCGGGACCCGTGTTCTGTCTCACCTGAGGGTTGTTTGTTTGTCTATATATGTCTTGTCTTTGTACCAGTTGACTGCTGGTTATTATTTCCTTCATCTGGAACAATGTCACGGGTTTTTGGTTTGCGCACTTTCTATTAAACAATCCTCTTTCCCTGAGACTTGGCGTGATCATTCCTTTTTAGTTGCTCACCCTGCCCGTCACATAAAGCTGTAAAAGTATTCAACTATTCAATGATTTTTTACACTTTTCAAATTTAAGCTATGAAAATGATCACTCAAACATTGCTTGTGAAAAACAAGATTTTTACCCTTAAACTTCACCATGACGTGATAAGTGATATTCCTGATCGTTAGCACTCAGCGCTTCCTGTCATATTCAGTGAAGAGGGGAAACTCTACCCTGCACTTGGAAAGGATGAAATTCTATATTACCTGCTCCGTTTTAGCATGGGAAAAAGTTTCTCACTTCTCATCTTTTCTCAGCTCAGTAAGGGGGAGTGTCATTCTACTCACACTCTGAAATGTGTTGATTAGTTATCAACATTGGGGCTGGGGGGAGGAGTTTAATTTGCCACAGGTGATCCCATGCATGCCGCTGTTCTACTGAACACTGCTGCAAACATCAGCTCTTAGCTCCTAACTGATTGGATTAGTTTTTTTCTGTTATTCAGCTCAAATTTCAGTTTAGTTTTTCTGTTATTCAGCTTAAATTTACCAGAAAGAGTGACTCAAGTGTTCCAATGGCCCCTAATCCCATCTCACAAACGTCTTACAAAGAGTGATGGATCTTGATTTGAACGGTAATTATGATTTCTTGGTAAAGAGGGAAAACATTGTTAGGGAGCGACTGTCCTTCCTGTGATGTGTTATGTTGGGAGAGAGCTGTCTGGGCCACTTGGCCTGGGAACCATCACTTACTGCCTCTGTCCAATCCCCCAGAATCCTGCAGGTTAAGAGTCGTTTCACGAACTTGGTCAGGCGATAGTCGAACCCGAGACAACCAGAGGGAAAGCCAGTCACATTTGGTGTCAATAGTGTGAGATTTTGTAATGGTACATCAATGAGACTTTTATTTCAGAGACTCATTACAACACGTGTCATAAAGTAATTCTCGATGGAGGTTTGTTACATGGGTTAGATATACTCCACAAATTTGAAAGAACAATTCTAGCTATTAGAACAATCATAGCATCTGTGCAATTAAAAGTGCACTATGGAGAATCTTTGATAACTATTTACAGCTTTGGCTTTTTGCCTCTTTTAGAGGTTTTAGTTTCTCATTCTTTAAGAGGGTTCAACAGAATAGTCCTAGAAAAACCAGTAAAAGCTCATAATAAAACAGCTTTACAAAGCTTTACAAACATGACAGACATGGTTCCACCTACGACGTTACTTCCAACACGAATACAACGGTAGAGACAGCAGTTCCTCGACTACAAACTACAGATTTTTTACCGCTTTAAGCGGCGAGGATTCGCCACGGATTCAGTCTGGCTTCCCCAGCACGTCTCTCTCTCCGGGATAAACGTCCTCTTCCCGCTGCGTGAGCTGGCCCACGCGAGTGGAGGCCAGCAGGAAGGCCACGGCCGTCAGGAGCTCGCTCGCGCAGGAGAGGGCGGCGAGCGCCAAGGACCAGCCGAAGGAGATGCCGATGTCCTGCAGAGCCTTGCGTCCCGAGAGGCACACCGCCTCCCTGAAGGCGGCTGCAGAATAGGCCACGTACACACCGATCCCGGCCAGGGTGATCGCAGCTGGGGAAGGGGATTAAACAGTGACAGGGTTATCATCTCCCACGCCCATGTCCTGAGGTGAATTTTGATGGTGGCAGTGGTTGTGGATGGTAGTTTGTCACAAAATGGGTGGTAGCCACATGACTTTACTGAGTCCTACTTATGAACTAGTCTTTTCATGTTTATTTCTGTAGACAAAGCCTACTTCTACATATAGAGCCATAGCTACTTTGAACCATGGCGATGGCTTTCAAAGTGAAGGAAGACTCTTGTTTGAAGAGGCTCTCCAAGTGAGAACCTCTTCAAACTACACCTCCGTGTGAGTGCGTCGTCGACGAGGCAGCTCACCGCCGCAGAGGAGAAGCACTCCGGTGGTCCGCAGCAGCGGGTGGGCCTTGGCCAGCATGCTGATGACTCCGAGCATGCCGGCGAGGAAGAGGACGATCACACTGAGGGGCAGCAGCACGATGAAGGCTCCCTGCATGTCTGTGGAGAGACACGTTCACCTCAGCAGAGGGTGAGAACCGAGCACGCTTACGCCTCCAGACCACCGGGTGACACCACGCTGCACGACTGGGGTTGGTTTTTGATTTTCCTTCTGTTTGTTTTCCCATTGTTCCTTTTGGATCTGATGAGGGGCTTGGATAAGCCAAGCAGGATTTACACCAAACTGTGGGATGCCGTGATGCGAGGCGTGGGTGGTTGGCTCCTCCCCTACACTAACTGCCCGACTCCGGAGCAGGTCACGAACGTTCCTGGGCACTTCTCCGAGGGAAGGGCAGGTAGAAGCTTGTTGTGTGCAGAGGAGGCAGACACAGCTGGAGATGTACGTTTCTCCTCTATAACTCCAACTAAATGCTACCAGGTGGTGCACACATAGCTTCGCAGCAGCTGGCTAAGCAAAACAAGCTATTAGGAAGCTGCTGTTCTAACTCCCTTGTTCATGTAATGGGTGATTTTAACAACACTAATAAAACAAATAAGCTCTCCAATAAACCTGGTGAATAAGTGCAGAAACTTTAGGCCACTGCTACAAAACAATGAAAGTTAAGTGTTGAGATCTTAAGTATTGGTTATTATGAATTGTGAGTGAAGTATCTGTTTCAAAGACCCAACAAGTCAAATGGTTTTAACCAAGGAGACTACGTTAAAATACGCCAGGATTGTTCGTCAGAGAAATACACCTGAGAACAGCTTGCTTGACGTCTTCTTTGCTTGCTAAGTCTTATAATAGTTTAATTACAGTTAAAGGGGAAGTTTGATGCTTAGACTGAGTTATGCAGGACTGTTTCACACACCACTGTGCCACAGTTGTTGGTGAAATCCAGCAGATTCTCTCTGCCTTCACCATACACTTACATTGCAGAAAAGTCTAAAAATTCAAAATCAGTACATGTCTGTAATGAGTCCATTTTTGTAATCAGTCCATGTTTGTAATCAGTCCATGTTTGTAATCAGTCCATGTCTGTAATCAGTCCATGTATGGAATCAGTCCATGTCTGTAATCAGTCCATGTATGGAATCAGTCCATGTCTGTAATCAGTCCATGTCTGTAATCAGTCCATGTCTGTAATCAGTCCATGTATGGAATCAGTCCATGTTTGTAATCAGTCCATGTCTGTAATCAGTCCATGTCTGTAATCAGTCCATGTATGGAATCAGTCCATGTCTGTAATCAGTCCATGTATGGAATCAGTCCATGTATGGAATCAGTCCATGTCTGTAATCAGTCCATGTATGGAATCAGTCCATGTCTGTAATCAGTCCATGTCTGTAATCAGTCCATGTATGGAATCAGTCCATGTCTGTAATCAGTCCATGTATGGAATCAGTCCATGTATGGAATCAGTCCATGTCTGTAATCAGTCCATGTCTGTAATCAGTCCCCTGTATTCCACATTGCATGACTTAGAAGGAACATCTTTTGGCCATTTTTGTAAGAATACACTCGGCCGTGACCTCGTCTCCCCGTCATGTTCAAACCCTCAGTGCTAAGCAGCCTGCCCCGATGCACACGCACGTCTTAGCAATAACCCGGCCTCAAGTACTACTCAACACTGCAGTTCTTGATATACTGCTGAGCACACTAGCCCAAATGTCAGCAAGCTTTGGTCCTGCAGGTCATTTATAATAGGATTTACAACTGCTTTCTACGACAGAGTGTGTAAGCGCCGGGCGTTACGCCATCAGACGTCACTCATTCCTTCTGGATCCCTTCTAGATAAGCCACCCTTTGCAGATAAAGGAGGTCTTACTATATACAGTTCCAACTGAGCTGGGTGCTTGGTGTACAGTTACCAGACACTTTCTTAGGAACAGGTAACTTGTACATATTGTGATGGCGGCTTTTAGAAATGCTAAAGTCCAAAAGTTACGTCCGTACCTTATCAGCCAGCCGTTATCCTATATGCCATTACATCCTTGGTCGGGCTCTGATTGAAACTCTAGATGTCAGTTTGATAACAGCCCATGTGCTCAACACAAAATAACATCAACACGGTAGTGGCATGCTTTGGTCGTGTTGAGCCGATACGCATTTATCAGACGCAGCAATGTCACAGGTGCTTGTGCACTGGTGGATGTCACTACTGGGTTGAGAAATGTCCACTGTCCACCCCAGAAGCGATCATGACCACTGATGGATGAGTGCAGGTAAGGTAAAGCTAAATATGCATGACAACATATGACCTAACACCCCCTCCCACCTCCTCACCCCACCCTGTGTTGAATCGACTGCCCTAGGAGCAATTGACCACCAGAGGGCAGTGTCATGCTGGGGTCGCATTGATTGGCTACATTCGAGGACATGATTACTGAGAGCATTTAAGCCCGGTGTTCTCTCTCTCTCTCTCTCTCTCTCTCTCTCTCTCTCTCTCTCTCTCTCTCTCTCTCTCTCTCTCTCCTCTTTTCACGTGGTTCACTCACATTCTAATTAGTAATAAAGTGTGATTTGTTATTATTAAACATGGAGTTGCATCCTCTTCATGTGGCATTCTGGGAATGAGCCAGGCCATAACACTGCCTGGTGTTATAATAAAGTGGCAATTCGGTCCTGACTGATGCTTTCTCCATATTTCTGTTCACAGGCATCTATATTTGGTATTAGTTTGCTGCCAGTGGTATGCACTTCATTGAAAAGACTTGAGTATATGAATGTTCCAAGTGGCTGATTGCCTTTCTTTAGTCTTGTGCAGATGGGTTAGGAAATAAACACAGACTTTGCCCATGGTCCTTAACTAAAGTAGAGGGCTTAGCTGAATACCTGATGTTGTGATTCCCATATAATGTCCTTGGTAGAAAACAGTGATTTGACCCTGAGAATTGTATATTTCCATCACTGTTTTCTGACTTTGTTTAGGCCAGTAATAAAGGCCATGTGCTGTCATGTGTAATAAAATGTACAGTTAATCAATAAAACATAAAGGATTGATTAAAGCATCGTGGGAGAGGCAAGCATGCATGGAACTGTACTGGCTGGACACCCACTGTGTGTTCTAGTAATAATTATTCTGTTCAGAGGAATCTGTGTATATATATATATATATATATATATATATATATATATATATATATATATATATATATATATATATATATATCAGTAGCGAACCGTGACCATTAAACCTGGGCCCGCTCCCATCACCCCGAAAAAAAAAATGTTTCCTCTCCTAATTAACTGCAATAAAGAAAAAAACTGAGACGACAGTACAGCTTTAGACACGCAATAAACAGTAATATCTGTACTAGATAACTTCTTAAGAAAAATAAGGTTCCAACAAAATAAGGTTCACAGCTCCGTGTTCCTCGGAAGCGGAATATGTAAACAACGCGCACGAGGACGTCAAAGGAATGAATCGGAACTAGCTAGTGGTGGTACGCTAACGACAGCTAGCGTCGCCACAGCGGGCGGAAATTATCATACAGTTAAGCCCGCCCACTAAGAGGGAAGATATGATTGGTCAATTTTACTGTCATTTGAAACTGGTATTGCGCTGAATTATAACTGCCAGGCTCTGTAAACGAACAGCGGGCATCACAGTGCTGATAGGGGGAGACACAGACTCACAGGCTTCCACTTAACCCCTCACCTTCCAACACAGATTGAATAGACACGGGTGAATAATTTATTTGCTTATATTTTTGTAATTGTTTAGATGTCGATTGTCAAACTGTAAGTAGATAAAATAAAATTGGATAAATTATATTATATATATTTATGTTTTAAGAATATTTTTAGGCCCTCTGAGAGGGCGTAGAGGGCCCTGACGGTTCCCCACTGATATATATATAATATATATATATATATATATATATATATATATATATATATATATATATATATATATATATATATATATATTCATATATATATATATATATATATATATATATATATATATATATATATATATATATATATATTCATATATATATATATATATATATATATATATATATATATATATATATATATATATATATATATATATATATATATATATATCCATTTCAATTTAGTGGTGACAAGGAAATAAAAAAGATGTTGACTGATAAAGTACATGAACAGAAAGATGACAAGGTGTTGCTGTCATTACCGCCTTATAAGCACTACTTCACAAAACACAGGCAGGCACCAGGATATCTCTGCCTTTCTGTTTGTCAGACCCACTCGTACCATGACAGCTCAATTCAACCTGTAAGGGGGAAAAAGTTATAAAAACAAGGAATGAGAAATGTCAACTATTATCATCTTGCATAGACAGAATATGGTGCACCAGGCACCCTGCTCAACACACACACACACACACACACACACACACACACACACACACCGCTCCTACTTGATTCTTCATCCTCTCACCTAATTATTGATCACAAGCACCTGTATATTGTTTGTTTCCTCTGTTCTCTCCCATATTTAGGCACTACCCTTCTGTGTCTCTCCTGTACCAGCACTACTCTCCTGTACCAGCACTACTCTCCTGTACCTGCATTACTCTCCTGTACCAGCATTACTGTCCTGTATCTGCATTACTCTCCTGTACCAGCATTACTCTCCTGTATTAGCATTACTCTCCTGTAGCAGCACTACTCTCCTGTACCAGCATTACTCTCCTGTACCAGCATTACTCTCCTGTATCAGCATTACTCTCCTGTACCAGCATTACTCTCCTGTACCAGCACTACTCTCCTGTACCAGCATTACTCTTTTGTACCAGCACTACTCTCCTGTATTAGCATTACTCTCCTGTTCCAGCATTACTCTCCTGTACCAGCATTAATCTTCTGTATTAGCATTACTCTCCTGTACCAGCATTACTCTCCTGTACCAGCACTACTCTCCTGTACCAGCATTACTCTCCTGTACCAGCATTACTCTCCTGTATTAGCATTACTCTCCTGTACCAGCATTACTCTCATGTACCAGCATTACTCTCCTGTATCAGCATTACTCTCCTGTACCAGCATTACTCTTTTGTACCAGCACTACTCTCCTGTATTAGCATTACTCTCCTGTTCCAGCATTACTCTCCTGTACCAGCATTAATCTTCTGTATTAGCATTACTCTCCTGTACCAGCATTACTCTCCTGTACCAGCACTACTCTCCTGTACCAGCATTACTCTCCTGTATTAGCATTACTCTCCTGTACCAGCATTACTCTCATGTACCAGCATTACTCTCCTGTATCAGCATTACTCTCCTGTACCAGCATTACTCTTTTGTACCAGCACTACTCTCCTGTATTAGCATTACTCTCCTGTTCCAGCATTACTCTCCTGTACCAGCATTAATCTTCTGTAATAGCATTACTCTCCTGTACCAGCATTACTCTCCTGTACCAGCACTACTCTCCTGTACCAGCATTACTCTCCTGTATTAGCATTACTCTCCTGTACCAGCATTACTCTCATGTACCAGCATTACTCTCCTGTATTAGCATTACTCTCCTGTTCCAGCATTACTCTCCTGTATCAGCACTACTCTCCTGTACTGAACATTACTCTCCTGTATCAGCATTACTCTCCTGAATTAGCATTACTCTCCTGTACCAGCACTACTCTCATATACTAGCATTAGGGGCAGTCATGGAACTGGTCTTGTGACCGGAGGGTCGTGGGTTCGATTCCCAGACAGGCCATGACTGAGGTGCCCTTGAGCAAGACACCTAACCCCAACTGCTCCCCGGGCGCCGGGCTAGGACTGCCCGCCGCTCTGGGTACGTGTGATCCACAGCCCCCTAGTAATCACTAGTGTGTGTGTGTGTGTTCTGACTGCACAGATGGGTTAAAAGCGGATGACAAATTTTGATTGGGGTGTAAAAATCACAATTGACAAAATATGGCACATTACTCTACTGTACCAGCACTACTCTCCTGTATTAGCATTACTCTCCTGTATTAGCAATACTCTCCTGTACTAGCATTACTCTCCTGTACCAGCACTACTCTCCTGTACCTGCATTACTCTCCTGTACCAGCACTACTCTCCTGTATTACCATTACTCTCCTGTATTACCATTACTCTCCTGTACCAGCATTACTCTCCTGTATTAGCATTACTCTCCTGTACCAGCATTACTCTCTTGTACCAGAATTACTCTCCAGTACCAGCATTACTCTCCTGTACCAGAATTACTCTCCTGTGCCACGTTTCCAGTCTTGTGTGGTTTACGTTTGGGTTTTGTTGTGTGCTTTCTGATCCGCTCAACAATCTGCTCGTTATATTATTCTGCTATGGAGGATAAAAACACTCCTTTATCATTCTTGCATCTCGCTCACATCCAGCCAGGGTACCTACAGATGTTCTCACTGTTGAAAAAAATACAAATTTGTTATTATGCCATCTCAAAAATAACAAGAAATGTTCCCATACTTTTAGAATCATGAGAACATTTATTACGTAGTGTCTTAGAACAACAACAGATAATGAGGTGCCGTAAATGTCTAATCTCATCCAAATGGTCCACCATCTCTGGAGATTTGGTTCTGATCCTAAACGTAAACATTTGTCTGCTCTCTCCAAAGTGAGAGATTCAACTTGAGGGTCTGGTTGCTAACTGTCACTTTGTGAACTTTCATCAGTAACGTATTGCTTTGTTGGAACACATTGTGTGAAGCAGGCTACTGTTTGTAAAACATTGGCAGAGTAACCATGAACAGATCTTGAGCCAGATGACCCCTTCACAAGTCTTAAGGGCTTGTCAAGAAACTCCTGTTTAACATGCTGAGTCAAAATATGAGAATGCTTTCAGCATTTGGCACCTAAATAATTTTGAGGGTTTATTTTTACTGTTTGCTTTGTAATGAGTTTAAAATTTCACCATATGGAAAGAATTCTTGCTATTACAAGAAACTAAATAATTGTATTAGTATTTTAAGACAGTAAATTATCATTTTCTTGACTTGGCAGAAATTGGTCATTTCTGGATCATTCTTAACCCAGAAAAGGAAGAGCAGTTTGTCAGCGAAAGGTGAAATATACCATTTACTTCTAATCACACAAAAAGCTCACAAATGTCAAGAAAAGACAAAACCAAGGACACCATGGGCTCCAACGAGCAGCTGACAGGTCTGCCATTATGACAGTGGACTTGAACAATCCCAGTCATGTATACAATACCATAGCACCGCTATAGCCATATAAAAACTTCAGATCTTTTCTTTGTGCTTTCGAGCAGCTGTGTAGAGATGCCAGTTGCGCTGGACCGTGATGTCCGTTCGGAAATGAGAACTGGACCTGGTCTATTGTGTTCCCGAACAGTTGGATCCTTTACAGACAGTTGTGAAAAAGGAAAAAGCACACAGGGGAAATAGTATTGTGCAGGAGACACAGCCTTTTTTTAAATGCATTACGTTTTCAAATGACTCTGTCCCTAATTATAATCTCATTACCTGATTATAATCAATAGCATAATAAGCTATAAAAGATATATATTTTAAAAGATTATACAATTTCAGTAATGTGTTATGATTAGGCTATTTATCCATTGCTTTTAGTGAGGTGCCAATTATTTTTTCTTAATGGGGATAGTATTACTGTGGCACAGTTGCTCTGTTTCTCTCGTGGCAAGCATGTGTTTGGAAATATGTCCTGTGTCCTGTGAGCTACAGTGTCCTATGAGCTACAGTCTTCTGTGAGCTACAGTCTCTTGTGAGCTACAGTGTCCTATGAGCTAGTCTTCTGTGAGCTACAGTCTCTTGTGAGCTACAGTCTCTTGTGAGCTACAGTCTCCTGTGAGCTACAGTCTTCTGTGCGCTACAGTCTCTTGTGAGCTACAGTCTTCTGTGAGCTACAGTCTCTTGTGAGCTACAGTCTCTTGTGAGCTACAGTCTTCTGTGAGCTAGTCTCTTGTGAGCTACAGTCTTCTGTGAGCTACAGTCTCTTCTGTGCTACAGTCTCTTGTGAGCTAGTCTCCTGTGAGCTACAGTCTCTTGTGAGCTAGTCTCCTGTGAGCTACAGTCTTCTGTGAGCTACAGTCTCTTGTGAGCTACAGTCTCCTGTGAGCTACAGTCTTCTGTGAGCTACAGTCTCTTGTGAGCTACAGTGTCCTATGAGCCACAGTTTGATGAAGACGCATGTAACCTAATGATATTCAAATTCAGCTTTTCACAACTCATGATAACATACTTTTTTTGCTAAATCAATAAGTACATTGTATCTGTTCCTATCAGATGCCATTTTTAAAACAATTTATTACAGATAAATTTATGTCAGCTTTAATTCACTATAACATATTTCCTGTGAGTCAAACGTTTATATACGTCAAGTTGTTTCTTTAAACAGACTGGTCCTAATTTGATGTTTAGGAGCTTCTGATTGGCAGATTATCATAATTAGGAATGAATTGGTGGTTTTTAAGGGTTTAACCTTTAGAGTTAGTGCCAGAGTACCATCGGAACATACGTGCAAATGATGGCATGATGGCATGATGGATGGATGGAAAAAATATAAAAATATAATGGAGCTCTGCTAGCGAGGGTAATTCCTGCATTATGTGCCAGTGGAAGCTTCTTTCCTCTGTTTGGTGGGAAATGGCATGTTGAAAGCTGGGCTTGGCCATGCAGCGACCATTGATCAAATGAAGACTTCAGCTTGAAGAAGCGTCTGGGTCTTTCAGAAGATGAGATGTTTGGTGGTGCTGGTTCTGCCTACCTAACTGCGCTACAGTCACTCTGCTCTAAACCAGGTGCGGATGTATTGGGTTCTGAAAAAAATAACATTTCCTATATCATTCTGAACAGGTTGATGCAGAGATTAAAATGGTGTGAAAAAAGTTTGAAATGAGAAAAAAACACAAAAATTACAAATACTTCTTAAGTGTAGCCATGTAAAAAGGGTAAGAAATTTGAATAGCAGATATCTTTCTTCAGCAATCTACACATCTATAAAGTCTTAAGTGACATATTTATCTGGAAATCTTTCTGACTATACATATATAACGCTGTTAAAATATCTGTACTCATCCCCTTCCGAGATAAAAGAAATTCAATCTGCTGTCTCACACTGCTACAAGGTAACATGATTGAACTGGACACATTAATATGCACCAGTCCCAGCAGGCATCTTGGCTTTTGGTGCTAAAAGGAAATTAAGAGTGTGGGCAGTGCTGTCCAGCCAGACGATGATGGGAAGGACACTCACACTTCCACTGTACCCAGCACAGCTGTGTCTCCACCGAGAGTCCTGTATCCATGGGAACCCCACCACAACTGGCCAATCCTGCGGCACTTACAAGCGAAGTGTGTGTGCGTGCGTGTGTGTGTGTGTGTGTGCGCGTGTGTGTGTGTGTGCGTGCGTGCATGTGTGTGTGTGCGCATGTGTGCGTGCGCGCATGTGTGTGTGCGCATGTGTGTGTGTGTGTGTGTGCGTGTGTGTGTGTGTGTGTGTGTGCGTGCGTGCATGTGTGTGTGCGCATGTGTGTGTGTGTGTGTGTGTGTGTGTGTGCGTGTGTGTGTGTGTGTGTGTGTGTGCGTGCGTGCATGTGTGTGTGTGTGTGTGTGTGTGTGTGTGTGTGCGTGTGTGTGTGTGTGTGCGCGTGTGTGTGTGTGTGCGTGCGTGCATGTGTGTGTGCGCATGTGTGTGTGCGCATGTGTGTGCGCATGTGTGTGTGTGTACAGTAACAATGTTCAGAATGTCAGAATGGATTAATGCTTGATGTTGAAGATGATTAAGTAGCAATAATGTCCACAAATACACTGAGAGCTGAAGATCTGCTCCAATAGATAATTAGGCCCAGCAAGACATGATATGTGTCCTTAATTTCTATAAATGCTTTTTTAGGCAATGCCTAAAATTCCATCTTTTGGTCTCTCAGAGTTCTCAATTCTCCAGTGGCAAAAGAGCTCCGAGCTCTCACAATTTCTCATTGATCTCATTTTGCTCCAATTAGTGTTTTTTACACTGAACAAAATCAATTGCACATTCACATACTACAATCGTGCCTATCTGTGACACAGGAATTGTTTAAGTACTAGTTCTGAACAAAAAGAGAATCTCACCAAATGAAAGTTACCACAGTGAGTGGGAGACCTAACCCTAACTCTAGCTAGGATTATTCACTATTGTGTGATATTTATTTCATTATCCCTTTCCATTCTTTAACTGAAGTTGACTTAAATTTGAATGTTGCGTGTATTGAACAAAAGCATAATGCTTCACTTGAACTGGTTGACTGCATTTTTTGTTAATTCTATATGCAAACCTAAGTAGATGGGACAAAACGTCTAATATGACTCCTCTGGGTTAAAATCTGAAAATGTTAAATACTGTAATTAAATGTTAATAAGGCACTACTAATTCAGTCTTTTATGACTTTCATTGTTTACTTTTGGAACAGATAGATTTAATGTATGAAAACCTGCTGCATGACACAAGTGCTTTATGTTAGATAAGTATATGTTTGAAATGCCTTATCCTATAGGGAGGCAACCTCTGTCAACCTTCTTTATATAAAAAATAGTAGGCAATTAGCCTATCTACTGTGTATATACTGTAATTGGTCATTTGGGTAAATGGATTTCCATCTTCTGTTATGAAAAGGCAGAGATGGTACACCTGGAATGCAATTATATGGTTCCTATATTGCATCTGGTACTAACATAAGATCTACCAGTTGCATATCCACCAAAATAGTGAATTCACACACAGTAATGCTCATATTTGTCATATATAATCATGTAACGATAACAAGCAAAACACTTCTTACTTAGCATCTGCCTTTGTGAATCTGTGAAATTTCTTCCACTTCTGAAAGGATTCATGAACGGCCAACACTGGTTGTCAACTGTTGAAGACATTATAATCCATTTGAGGCCTTTGGTCAAAATAATAATGAATTATTATATCAATAGACTTACATTAAAGAATAAAGATGTGACTTACAGTTACAAGTCCTCCACAGTCCAGAATGGGTACTTAGTGACACAGAGGAATTCTCCCTTTTTGAAGTGTCAATAATGTACCAAAAATCGGTTCCGATTGCCAGGACCAGGCACACAAAGCTGAGAAGTCCAAAAGAAGCTACAAACACAGCCAGTCCACTTAAAGTAAGTTTCATTCTGACTGTAGAGGGTTCCCTCATAGACTAAGTTCTGTCGAGCAGTGAGGGCTTCGCGCCTTTGAAAGAGCGGAGGAAAACGCACCTGTCGAGGGTACAACCTGACTGCCAGACCCTCGCATCCGAGTGTGAGGTTTGTGGAAAACGCCAATAGCTACCACAAGAGGGCGGTGTGTTCTACTTTCAGTCAAACAGCAATGATCTCTCTCTCTCTCTCTCTCTCTCTCTAATAATAATAATAATAATGGGTGATTTACTGTCAAATGCTCTATTTTCCCTTCATTTAATTAAGCATTTCGACATTTCAAACACCGTAGTGTCCAATGCCCACTTCATTTATTTACTGTTATGAATGAAACGCTTGAACAAGGACGCAGTGATGCGATGCAGTGGATTCTTAGTTTCACCACCTTTGGAAAAATTTACTGCTTGCCAAATCCATGAGGTCCTTAGAGTCTCATAAATGTGATAATACTGGTTTACAAATGTTGATTTTTCCGAATGGGAACACTGGGCAAACTGTGTTATGTGGAACCATCCTTCAGAGATTCATTACATACACGGACATCTTTTTATGATACGTCCAGCTATTCGGCTACGCTATGTAGCAAGGTTTCTACGGCTTGTTAACCACCTCGACGAACATTTGTGCTGACATTAAGGTAGTGGGTTCAGCTAAAACGATGCGTCTGGACTGTCTTTCTTCCTCTGCTTAAGGGCACCAGTCTAAAAGCTAGCTAGCTTTCTTTGCTCGTTGACTTTGGCTAGCTGGCTAGCTTACTTGCAGTTTGTGTTGGGCAGTGTTTACATTATTGGCAGTGTAAACAAAACATTCAAGAACAGAAGGTAGCTGGGTATTTAAACCTGTCCAAATATTTAGTCTCCAGTGAGAAACAACGCCTCAGTAAGACACTCCCCCCCCTCTTGTTTTTAAGAGCAGTATCCTGGACAGGACATGAAGGATGGCCATGGACCAGGTCACCTTGAGAAGTGACACCGTGCTCTCCGATGTGCATCTACTGCTCCCAAACACTCGCCACCTCATGACTCGCCTCAATAGTGTAGGACAGCCAGGTAAGGGGTGCAGGGGTGTTTCTAACCACGCATACTCCCTGTACAGGTCTTAATCACAAGCAGTGTCTACTTCATACCCTGTGTCAAACCTGCATGCATAATAAAGGGGAATTTGAGTCAGCATTCACTATAATAAGCTTGTCTTACAGGGACATGTTTGTTGAGTGCATGCAAAAATAACGTGCTACTTCCAGAACTGAAGATAGGCAGCTATGGTTTGTACAGTTCACCACACCAGCTCAAATAACAAAGACAGCCTCAAATAAAAAAAAAAAACTATAAGATTGATCTTGTCTATCCATTCCAGCCTGGTGTTCTAACAATCAGTGTCAGCCATATAATGAAGACTTATGTTTAAATCAGGAGACAGTGTCCTGGCTAATCATCCTTGGGCATCCCTGCTCAGTAAAACAGCTTATTTCCAAAAAACTGCTTCCTGGAAAGTTTTCGTAAAGAAAAATAAGTAATTGAAAACTGGTGTTATGTTGGTTTCTTCTGTTGTTATTCTGTTCAAAGTCTCCCTGGAGCTTGTTGCCATATAAGAGAATGTAGGCATGATTTAAGATCCCTGGCTTCCTAGGGGGAACCTTTTTTACCAACAAATATTGCTACAATTGTCCTTTTGGGGATTTTTAAAGGTATAATACTTAGATGTAGAATGCAGGCACACTCTGAATTGTGATTTGTTAGCCTTTTAAAGCCAGTTGAAGGGGGTTAGATAATGACTCCCTATACGGAGGCAAGGCAGGCCCCTGAGGTTATCACCATCAGCGCTATGTCACTTGTGGCCCATTATGCTTCCAGTTGCTGCCCGGTTCACAGTTAAGCTCGACGGCTTCTCTCAGATAAATGAGGGGCGGCGTTTTCACGGGGCGCGTGACCGTCCAACAGAAGGCGTTACTTTTAGCCGAACCAGCGCCGACCCGCCGCCGAGCTTGTCGGTTCCCTTCCATGAACTCTGGGAAAGGCACCACGCGGCATCATCACGACCGCAGCGTCTGCGGGTCCTACACGTCGCGGCGTACGATTAGAACTTGGATCCAATCGAACTTGGATCGCGTTCACTCCTGCAGTCGTCTGGGTAATTAGAACGATTTGTGCAATATTTCCGTACACGCCCCCCCCCCCCCCCCCCCCCCCCCCCCCCCACCAAACCCCCTCCCCCCACCCCCGGTAGCATCAGTTCCACAATAGAGTGGTTGCCATGTAATTACATAAAGCCGTACATCGCAACATGATCCTGAAGCGTTATTGCTGTTCTCCTCTGTCTTGAAGTAGAAATTCCCTGAACGAAGCCCCTAAGTCAGAGCGAGGATAATACCAGATGCTCTTGTAGCAATAAATATGAACACAGCGGAGCAGAGAGAGCGCAGAGTTCCCCTGACGCCAGATAGACTCGGACTTGCTTCTTAATGAGACCATGAGTCACTGGCCCAGGCTTTATAAGACAGACACTGTCTGTCATAGGATACATTACATAAGTCTAATTAACTTAAGAATCTCCAAACACCCATCCTGTCTGGCCAGGCTGCCAAACAGCTGGGGTCCCTTTACCCACGTCGTCTATAGCTGTAAACTCAATAAACAAAAACCTCAATAAAGTCAGATTTACAGGGGTGTGTGTAACAGTGTGCGTGTACCGGGCGTCTGCGATGAGTGTGACTTACATCCCACGATGCATCTGTGCCCAGTCTTTGTGTCAAAGTTCAAGATCCTGTGGGCGGAGGAAGTAAAGTCAGAGACGTGTGAGGGGCGATCTCCCAAAGAGGAGGAGGTGGTGGTAGAACACCACCTCCTCGATGATGACGGGGTAGAACACCACCTCCTCGATGATGACGGGGTAGAACACCACTTCCTCGATGATGACGGGGAAGAACACCACCTCCTCGATGATGACGGGGAAGAACACCACCTCCTCGATGATGACGGGGACCTGGACGTGACGCGGAGGCCCGTGAACGTGGCACCCGACCGAGAGGGCGTTCACCCAGCCATCCTCAGCCTGTCCGCGGAGGTGACCGGTGATGAAGACGATGAGGTGGAGGAAGAAGCCTGCTTGAAGGATGTCATCAGAATCGGTTAGGGATTCTGCTGTTAGCGTTTTTCATTTCTGGCTGGAGTGAGCCAGTTTTGATTATATATACAGGTGTCAATTCCAGGTTCATAGATTAAAAGTCCTCACCAGGATTTTGCTCAAGCTTGCTAGATTTTCTAATTAGCAGTCCAGGTAAAATTAGTGGAATCAACACAATCCAGGAAGCCTGAGCAAAATCCTGGTGAGGACTTTTAATCTATGAACCTGGAATTGACACCTCTAATTATATATGAGGCTGTGTGAGTTTATGTAGAACTGCCTAGATTAAAACTTGTCCATAATATGTCTCCATGAAACAGTCTGTGTTTTGCAGAAATAAATAATTAGTCCACATTTGGAACTCAATCACATATTTATTGGCAATTCTCCAATGAAATTGTCTTCTGGACTCTTTCTGTCCCGGTTGATGTGTCTTCCGCAGAGCACACGATGGCCACAATGCTGGAGGACGTTGGGAAGCAAGTACGTACATGCCCTGCTAACATGCTAACATTAGCTTGCACTGCGTTGAACTGTTGGGACTCCATTCTGGCTGAAGTAGTTTTGGCCGTGCTCTACAGGTTTGGCGGGGAGCTTTGCTGTTATCCGACTTCATCCTCTCGCACCGTGCCATGTTCCAGGGAGCGACCGTCCTCGAGCTGGGGGCGGGAACCGGCCTCGCCAGCATCGTCATGGCGAGCGTCGCCAAAATGGTGTACTGCACAGGTACTCTCGGCAGTTTTGTGTACTGAATAGAGCTTTTGTTGTTTGGTAAATATTTTTGGTAAAGTGTTGGGACACCTGCATATTTCATCAACAAGAGCTTTAATAACGTAATTCCGTTGTAAATCCATTAATTATGCGTTAATGAGGAGTTGGTTCCCCTGCAGCTATAACAACTTTCCCTCTTCTAGGGAGACAGATGGCCTGTCTGCCTTTATGGGCTTTGCTTTGTGTACCGGCTCACATGTATGCTGGAGCAGAGAACTTTTCCCAAACTGTTCACTAAAAAGTTGGAAGCATTGCAACAGCCAAGAAGGTCTTGGTATTGTGAAGATTTACCTGTACTGAAACGAAGGGGCTTAGACCAACATATGAAAACAAGCCCACAGCATTATCCCACCTCCAACAGACTTTACAGTTGACACAGCGCAGTAGATCACGCCGTCGGCCTCATTAAACCCAGACTTTGGCCCAGCAGTCTGTGATTTGCACGTTATTTCCAGTGCATTTGGGACTCGATCACTGTGGAAGGCCTACCTCTCTTCCTCTCTTCTCTTACCCTTCTTTTCCTAACTGAGTTTCAGCTGTAATTGTTCGTATTATTCATGGTGTTGCATAAACTGTCTCATGTAATAAGCTTTTTTAGAAGGCCCATGTGGTGATTAGTTTAACGTTTTGTTTTTTTGTTTTTTTTTAACAGTATCACAAGTTGAAAATGAAATTATTTTTTAATATATGATACTTGTTTACTTTCTTATCTTGCACTTCATTGTATGGGGTGTGCTGTGTGTGTTCATTCCCAGATTTGTCTGTGTGTTGCAGATGTTGGTGAAGACCTTCTCAGCATGTGTCAGAGAAACGTGTCTCTGAACAAGCGCTTTATTGATCCTGCAGGTGAGGATCATTGGCCTTCATTATTAACATTATTAGACTGGCCACTGAGAGGGAGAGAGAGAGAGAGAGAGAGAGAGAGAAAGGGGGAGATTGCAGGGTGCATATGGGAGTGCAGGAGAGGTCCATCACGTGTCCTTAACGGTCCTGGTCTTGTTCTCCTCCAGCCGAGCACGAGGTGAAGGTGAGGCACCTCGACTGGACCGCTGACGATTTCCCCCCAGGTAGGTGGACGCGGGCAGACTCTCGCCCGCTGTGCCCACGGGGCCCCGGAAAGGTCAGTTCGTTCACTGGCTCGTGCGAGAAACCCTCTGACGTCCGCCCTCGTCCCCAGACGTGGACTCCCAGTTCGGCTGGAGCGGAGACGAGGTGGCGCAGCTTCACGACGACGCCACGTTCCTGATGGCGGCAGACGGTGAGGGAGAGGAGAGCGCCAGCACGAGGAGCTGGCGCTCGTTTGTCTTACAGACCCGGTTCTGGTTCGGTTCTGGCTGCAGCCTTTCTGAGGATTCGCCGTGGCACACCACGTCACCCAACAGCGACACTGACTGACACTGTCCTGCAGTGTTACTCTCACTCACATCACTCATATGAGTACTAAGCCCACTATCCGGTAACTAACACAGGGACTCTGCTGTGTTAAGACCACCATATTATCCAATCAGCAGTGCTTCCTGTGAGAAACTGACCAATGATGAGAGAGAGAGTGGTTGACTTGGCAGTTGTATAATTATTCACTTCTAAAATGCACTTAGTAGATGGATTTAATGGACAAACTTAACAGAAGGATGTTTTTTCTCTTATATTTGCAAGTAATAGACAAGGTCTTGTGTCCATGGACATGCTACTCAAAAACATTTCTCCATGAGCTTGCATGTTAAGAATATTCTGGAACAAGAAATCATCGCAAATGCAACCATACGTGGAATTTGCAGTAATGCTGGAACTGGTGACCATTAATGAAGTTCTGGCTTCCCCTTAGCTGCTCTTAAATGCAGCATTCTCTGTCTGTATTGGCCTAAACAGGAAACTGTTGTTTTACCCCCCCCCAGTTTGCTATGACGACGACCTCACCGATGCCCTGTTCCGAACTCTGTACCGAATCACCAGCAACCTGCACCACCCCAGCACAGCCTACTTCTGCATCGAGAAAAGGTAACGAGAGCTTGGTCAGCTACTCAAACGCTGGGCCAGTGCACGTGTCGGACCTCCGTCCCAGAATACCACACTGACTGCACGATTTATCATATTTTTCCTCATTTAAAACACCTGGTCATACCTGTCAGCGAGGCCCATTAAAAAGCCCATGGGGCCTCTCCTTGACTTTATCTGCCATCTGCATGAATCTCATAGCCTGACCTTGTGGGTGACGCCCCCCCCCCCCCCCCCCCCGCCCCTTGACCCCCCCCGCAGGCTGAACTTCACCCTGCGTCACATGGACGTGTCCTGTGAGGCCTACGACCACTTCCACCACCGCCTGCAGCAGCTGGCGTCCCTGAGCGACGGGAAGACGCGGTTTGTCGTGGCGCGCCTGCCCTGCTCCTTCCCCCAGGTCTTCCAGTACGAGCGCGTGGACCAGCTGGTGCGCACCGTCCGCCCTCGGCACGCCCCTTCAGGACACACCCCCCGCCGTGATTGGTTCCTTAGCTAGCAGCCGCATCTCGGCACGCCCTTCAGGGCACACCTCCCGCCGTGATTGGTTCCTTAGCTAGCAGCCGCATCTCGGCACGCCCTTCAGGGCACACCTCCCGCCGTGATTGGTTCCTTAGCTAGCAGCCGCATCTCGGCACGCCCTTCAGGACACACCTCCCGCTGTGATTGGTTCCTTAGCTAGCAGCCACCCCTCGGCACGCCCTTCAGGACACACCTCCCGCTGTGATTGGTTCCTTAGCTAGCAGCCACCCCTCGGCACGCCCTTCAGGGCACACCTCCGGCTGTGATTGGTTCGTTAGCTAGCAGCCACACCTCAGCATGCCCTTCAGGGCACACCCCCTGCTGTGATTGGTTCGTTAGCTAGCAGCCACACCTCAGCATGCCCTTCAGGGCACACCCCCCGCTATGATTGGTTCCTAAGCTAGCAGCCACACCTCGGCACACCCTTCAGGGCACACCCCCCGCTATGATTGGTTCCTAAGCTAGTAGCCACACCTCCAGTAGTTTTTTTTTCCAGTCACGTCTCCACCTTTAGGAAGAGTTGTTGTATTCTTGTTTTACTCTGTTGTCAAATTGACAAATTTTTGTCGACAGTGACAAGTTCCCTCCACTTTAAGAAACCTTACAAAATGTCCAGAAGTGTTACATAATGACTTTTCTTTTTTTTTCTTTGTTTTTTCACAGGAGATTTGGAAGGTGTCTGCATCCCCCCTTTAACCTACACGTAACTCACCCACTGAACAATATCAAGGGCCTCTCTTGGCAAAGTTAAGGAAGGTTAAGTGAACTGTTCTGGAATCAGCATCAGTGTGCCGTTGAAGGAGAGCTTTCTAATGGGAGTGAACTGTTCTGGAATCAGCATCAGTGTGCTACTGAAGGAGAGCTCCCTAAAGAGACCCTAGTTTTAAATTACACACGTCGGTGTAGAAATGGTAAAAGATTTCAGCATGTTATAGTGCTCAGTGCTGTGAAATGAAACTGCTTATGAAAGCATGTAGTGTATTTTAGCTTGAATCGTTATTACCTAAATTATGTGTGATGGTGGGAAAGTGGGAGAGAAGATGCCGTAACTGGTATCTTAAATTTTATTTACTGGTATCTTTAATTTATTTTCTTTCCAGACCAGTATTTGAATGGAGCGATGTGCCTTAAAATAGCAGCTTGCCAGGTTGTTTCTACTTTTTTGAGGGTCTTTATGAACGTATCTGTGTAAATCATCAGATTACAGCCTGACCCACTAGGCTGCGCTCTACCTCCCCGCCCTCTGTAAACTCCTCCGATTTAAACAGGTAGAGTATCGTTTGTTTTGATCTGGGAGTATTATTTACCTGTTTACCCCAACAGGCAAGTCCTAGATCTAAAATACAAAGGTGGCATGTTCTAGCAGAAGGTCCTCACACGATAAGCGCCCTACAGTGCTTCATCAAGGTGATGCTTGATTGCACAAACGCTCTCCAGTCAAAACGAGGGTTAATGAGACCTATTTGAGAACCATTAACCTATTCAAGTATGCTGGGGCCAGAGCTGCACTATACTGACACCTCAGCAGAAGTGGAAACACCACTAATTGGAAATGTATATATACATATTTGAACAAATAAAAATAAGCACAAGGTCTGAAATAGTTATTTTTAGTTCTCTTTTAGGGTGGGTATTCATATAATCTGAAATGAATGAGTGCCATTTTTGTTACTTTAAAGTGTTGGCAAAAGTCAGTCGGCATGCAGAAGCAGTTGTTCTCAAAGTGGATCTTTTTATTGTGGAACAGGAGTCAGTGTGTACATATCAGTCAAAAGATGGAGAGAAGCCATCTGTGGGTGCTAAACCTGAATGACCCAGTCAGACCCAGTCAGGACCAGTCAGGCCCAGGCCCAGTCAGACCCCACCGTTGCCACACTTCACCCCAATGGTTTATGTGCGAGGCTTCATAGCTGGTTGCTGACCTTGAAGCCTGGGCAGAGAAATTGTACAAGCCTTTTTCTCCAACAGTGATAAATGTGCAGTGTCTGTAAGTCCTGCGTGGTTCTCAGAGGCAGACTCTGATTTAAGGGCCACGGAGACTAAATAAAAAGGGTACCTTCTGCACAACATGGGGCCCCACCAGGACTCGGTACGCAAAAAGCTAATGGCTTATTTATCCACTGGAGTGTCATGTCTCCATTAGAGGAGTGTGGAGGGTGCTCCATAACGGCACCCTTTACCAGCGGAGTGACACCCTCAGGGAGCATCACGTTTAGATCACTGGAAGGCCAATGCATCATGTTTCCTCCACTAGACGGGCCCTCATTAAGACACGTTAGCGCATGTTCTTGCATTAGAGGGCATGTCGTCGTTATTTATTGCATGAAGGGGCACCCTACAGGGCGCTAAATCATTTTTCCCCCATGTGCCACTCTAGAGGGCAGTTTGGTTGCACTTTTTCAACCACGGGGACACCACTACCTCCCAGCCCTAGAAGTTCACCGGTGGTGATTCTAAATCGTTACAGGGCACAGCTATAATTAAGCAGAGGTCGCATTTGTCCAGAGTTCAGCCACATTCTGAGAAGCTGGAGACAAACGGAGTGATGAGAAAATTATATTTGACAACTAGATGTTTAATTGCATGGGATTTCACCTCAAAGAAGCTTTACAGCAATCTGGGGCTGGAGCCGTATGAGCAAGACGAAGGCACAAAACATTCCTTGGCTAATATGCTAATCATGACAGTCTTTTCCAATCATGCAATATTTTTTTATTTATCGATTAAATTCTCCATCAAGTCAGGGATGCTTGGTGCCAGATTGATTACCAATGGGTCAGGATGACCTAATAATGAAAAGATACATTTATTTCACATACATTTATTTTCTCCATAGAATAAGCTAGTTTGGCCTCTGATAGCAACCAAAGGTTCTTCCACATACTGCATTCTGCAACCTCACTAGATCCACTAGTCTTACACACTGACCCTTTAACTAGGGATAGGTGACCCTAGCAAGACTTATATATGCACCCTTTAACTAGGGATAGGTGACCCTAGCAAGACTTATATATGCACCCTTTAACTAGGGACAGGTGACCCTAGCAAGACATATATACTCACCCTTTAAGTAGAGACTTATATACTCACCCTTTAAGTAGAGACTTATATACTCACCGGTCCAGTCAGAAAACGTGCAGAAAAAATGAAGCCAAAAACACAATAATGTAAAAGGTGCTCAAACAAAACCCACGACATTTAAACAATAACACAATAAATATAGGCAAGGACAAACAACCCTCAGGTGGCCAACCCACTAATGGGTACCACCTACCTGAAGGGTGGGAACACCACAAAACAACACAAACACTGCTGCTGCCGACAGTGGCGGCCAGCAGGGGGCATCCGTACCGTGACACTCACCCTTTAGGTATAGGTGATCTTAGCAAGACTTCCTACATGACCTCTATGATTTGACATAAACAGTGTACCGTATCTGACTGTATACACAGGAGAGTGCTTTAAACATGGAGGCACATCTCTCTCTTGTTGCTGATGTATACCAGAAAATCATGTGTTTGAAGATTTACACTTAGAATTCACAAATATACCTGAAAAACATCTCAAAGAGGGCCTGAAATCTAAGGAAAGGAACGGCTTCGACCCATCGTGAGGGCAAAGGTACTTGTAACCTCCGAGGAGGGTAGAGGTCCAATATTAATGTATTTGTGCCATAGAGGGCGGCTTAAGAACAGCCAGACCTTTATCTTCAGGGTTTTTTCATTTCAGTCTGAAAATGGTCATGACAATCACACTCTGTTCAAATCACACTGCACCAATCACACAGAGCAGCCTAGTCTGGAGCAGAGCACGTCAATATGCTGGTCTTAAAAAAAAAAACTTCAGCGAGATCAATTTGAGCCTTCCCACCGATTATGAAAGTGCCATCATGCGTGGCAAAGGCATTTGATATAATCTTGATGACCAAAACATCAGCATATTGCAGGATATCTGAAGAAGGATAAGAGTTTACAGCCTTAGTCATTTGATCAGCAAGGCATTTGTTAAAGTAGTTGGAGAGTTACAGTTGCCCTGGGGTAATCGTGTCCAGGTATACTCAAGATACCAGGTATACTCAAGATACCAGGTATACTCAAGATCACCACTCCAGAATAGGTTAGATGTAACTACATAACTGTGAATTGTGCTTAGGGCCTAGTTCAGTAAGAATAATTTGTCACAAAGAGGAATAATACATGGAGTGCCATAGTAATCAATTCTGTAATCAATTGTGAGCTTGGATGTCCAATCTAGCTTGCATACATGCAACACTGGGGAGTTTATATCAAACCCACAGTAGCACCAGAAGTGCATAGTTGATACTTCTACAAAAACAGGAATGTTTTCTGCCAGCTCATTTTCTGCAGAATCCATAATCCATAATGTTACCACCATCGCAAACATCTACAGAGAATCCAACAGTAATCTGTGGGCAGGACTGCATATAGTCAACGTAGAGTAAGGGAGGATTGGGTTAATTAAAGACAGAGCCACCCTGGTGTTCACGCCTCCAAGGGCCACTAATCTGAATCATTTCAGTCATGTCCTGGATGTACAGATCTCAGCGTTCGCTGTTTGAAGGTGCGGCTCTGAGGTGGTGGTCACCGAACCAAAGCCTGCCTGTCTGTAACGTTGCCATTTCTGCTCACTCGTCCCACTGGTGAAGGAGCTCGGAGACACTTGTAACAGGCGTGATACCCTCAAGGAGCTGGAGGGAACATGCAGACACTTCACCGGTGGCTTTATTGTGCTTTGTGCCTGGTTCATTATATGGAAATGGGCTGCTTAATTGGGCCACAACCACAACATCAGAAAACTGATCATTAGCCTGTTCAAAAAGAAGGATCATTTGCATAAAATAAAGGAAGAAAGGATCTTCAACAATAGCTAAAAAAATGTAATCTGGCAAAGACTTACAACAGAGACTTATACCTCCCTATGTATCTGGTTTGAATCAGCACAAAGAGAATTTCTGGTTTTGTAGATCAGACGTTTGTGTATAGGCCATACTCCAATCAAGATCAATAATTTAGCCTGATATTCACAGTTTATGTAAAAAGTATCACAGCAGGGAGAGAGGCCTGACTTTGGAGCTTGAGTGATTTGAACACGAACAGGCCTTATTCCCCAACAATGATGAATACACAGAGTGCTGGCGGTGCTTACTGGACTTGTGTCATTACGCATGCATTACAACTCCATTCGTTCGTAATAGCTATAGTTCATCGTTCACACCTCAGAGGCGAACATTTAAAGCATATACTGCTTATCACGATCACACCTTCATATCATAATTAACCATTTTCCAAAATAAAGTGATTAATATAAAACGCGACCCTGTTGAATCTGTCGTTACGCGTTAACCAACGCTCGTTCTCCGCGGTTATCCGGCCCCGACGTGCTCGCGTTGTCCCGCCTCCTGCTGCGTGAGTGACGTGCGTTTCCGCCAATGGCCGTCGATTCCATAGAGCGGCAGGAGTCTCCGCTCGTCCTATTGGCCGCGGAGCTGCGACTGGCCCGTGGCCCCGCCCCTCCGGATGAAGCCAGCGCTCCAGTGATGTAAATTCAGGCTGCGGCTCCTTCGCGCTTGACGCCTGGATTTTGCGCTTCCCGTGAGCGTCTGATATCTCACGCATCGGACGTGTATAAAGCGGACTCGGTGAGTGTTGTGTTTTTAAACCCACGGTTCTGGTAGCAGGTCCGATAGTTCTCGCGTAGAGTTGCGTGTACTGTATGTAGCGTGTTCGGTTCTGACCAGATGATCCTCTTATTTCTAGTATTGTTCTTTATTCTGGACGTGTGAGTGATCGGTGTGGACATCAGACGCAATAATGTTGCAGTGGTCGGTGTGTCGGAGTCTTTGAAACCCTGAACTCGCAGTTGGGAGACTTGGTGAAAACTGCTTTTTTTGTAACAGTATAACTGACAGGCTGAATCCGGTCGGAACCGGAACACCGTTTCCTCTTCACCCTGGTCAGATTTTGTTGGTGTAGAGTGTCTGAACTTGTGTGATCTCAGTTTCCGAGTGGCTAACGAACAGAAGAAGTTCCTGCACCAGTGTGGATGGTGATGTTTACCCAGAGCTGTCATCCTCACGTGTTAGATGTTTACTGTACACAAGCCCCAGTCCCACACACCAGATCCACGCGTGGGATCTCAGGGGATCCGTCCCCTAGGCCAGATCACCAGAATCTGATTACTTTGTAGCTGTCAGCAGATTTCAAAGCTATTAATAACGAATTGATTTCAAGTAGCCACGAGTGCCTTCCGGCAGTGAATCAAGTGAGCCTGCGGACCCTTTCTGAAAAGGTTAAAGGTGAAAGTTTCACATTCCGTGTGTCTGAGTTAGGGAGGCGACCGAGCATCGCGGCAGGTTATTGAGTTACTGATCCACTGATCTAAGTGAGTGCGTGTTTATTGGAGCAGTTTATACAGCCTGTCCTTGGTATGCTACACCGAAACTCTAACGTGCACAGCTTATCCTGCAGAACGAGTAACTCCATTCCTGGGGATTTTGGTTCTGGAGTGATCCTGCTGTGATCCGGTAGGTCCACTCCTGCCATCTGGTAGGTGTGTGTTAAGGGGATTCCGTCTGTCATTAACAGGTGGTTTGGTACACAGCGTTACCTGGAATATAGTAGAGACGCGTGTGTGGGTGAAGGGGAGGGAGAGAGTAGCCTTGAGGCATGTTATTAACTTGTGTAACTTATTTGTATGTATTTCAACAATAGATACATTTTTGTTTAAGCTTTCAGAACCTAAACATTGCCTTTTAATTTCTTATTATTTTATGTGATGGATGATTTTGTAAAGCTCTTTCTTGAAAATGTGATCTCTACAGACATTTGTTGCGTTTAGAGGTCTAGAGGCATGACATAAATGAGCTTAGGGTTTGCGTTAAATGTTTGGTAGCTATCGTATGTACTTGCTTACCAAATTCAGTTAAAGAATTAGAGATTAATTAGTGCCCTCTAATTAGTGCCAGTGTGCTTATGTCTCTCTCTCTCTTTTTGAGGAAGGCTTTCAGACTCTTCGGTGTCTGGGTGTTCATTTGGTAAGAAGCCTGTTGTGGCAACATTTTGCCATAACAGTGTGAACACCTCAATAAGACATCTTGCATGACTTTTAAGGTTAGAGTGCAGACATCTTCTCTGTAGCATTTCTGCATCACGCATGAACTTTGCATTAATCACGGCTCAGTAAGCTCAGTATGGTGACTATTCTGAAACAAATACTTTTCGTGAGCACCTCTAATCTTTGGTCGAGGTTTTTCTGCCGTACGGACCCAGAGACGAGCGTTCGTACATCAACCACAGCTTTGTTTTTCTTCCGGTGGTTACCTCGGCAACTGAGCAGTCATGTTTCCTGTGTTCCGTTTCCTCTTCTGTTGCCACGGAAAATGATTAGAGGCCTTATTGACTCCTGGGGTTCGGCAGCGTTAGTGGGTGATGGGATGACGTTGGGCGTGTGCACGATAGTCTGCTGTAACAACACTGACAGGTGCGATGAACATGAAGCTTCAACCCCAGTTAAAGCACATTCAAACTTCCATAACGGACTGAGAGGAGACTTGCAGTCCCTACTGAAGTTGATGACATAATAACAATACCATTTTAATTTTAAGTGCCTTTCAGGATATCTGAGGTCACTGTACAAAGGCAGGGAACATAGATACATAAAGAACAATAGCGACATGATATCTGTTTGGGATTTGATAAGAATTTCCTGACCAGAATTTTGAGAAAATGCCAAGTTAACGGAACCCCTAAGGGAGATGGCTGTGCAATATCCCGGTGATCTTTATCACCTCAGATGAGTCACAGAGGATCATAGCGTCTCATTGCACTAGCACAGCCTTTGATGTGTATCAGTGGGTGATCTTATCTCTCCTCACAATGAGGAAATGCAGCATGTGATCTATGATCTAGAGCAGAGTTCCCGAACCCAAGATCTAGAGCAGGGTTCCTGAACCCATGATCTAGAGCTGCTGCACAGTTAGACATATGACCAAAACAGAGACGCAACAAGGTCTCCACAGAGTGACCTGCTAGTGGACACTGAAGCTTTAAGTCTACAGCCATTATGAAGCTGCCTCGGTCCTTTAAGCTGTGGTTTCCAGCATGTTTAGAGCCAGGTTGTGTAATATGGGAGTCATTAGCATCTTAATGTAGCTCTGCAGTGGCTCCCCTATGGGAGAATAGTCACAGTGCTGCGCTCACTGACCACTCACACGAGGAGATGGCGGTAGCTGGCATTCCCTGTGCTGGGAAGCAAAGGGAACGCCCAATCTGGCAACCCCAATCTGGCAACCCAGCTCAGTTGTACGAGTATCCACCACCAAAGGCCAGACATTGTTCCCCATGAAAAGTCTCCCCAGTGCTATGGCCAGTCTGGGATCCCCCCGTGAATAATGAGTGGCTTAAGAGGACTTTGCAGTCAGGATGGAGCGGGGGGAGGAAGACGCTAGGGTTCAGGCAGGGGTAAGCGCGGCCTAGCGTGGACGGTTGGGGTAGAGGGAACTCCTGACAGCCTATGAAGCCTGAACTGTTTACGTACGGCCATACTGTTTACAGCCCAAGCTTAGGTGGCTGTCACAGACACGTTCTGATGTTATAATGTTGTAAACGGGATCCTTTTCCACAACCACGAAGTGCCTTGGAGATGAGCGGGGTGTTGTTCGACATACGCCATGTGTTATCAACAGGGCAGCATTTCTTTTCCTCCGAGCTGTAGTGTTTTGGCTTGTAATCAGCACGAGAGTCAAATCAAATCAAAATTGAATCAGGCCCCGTTCTCAGCCCTAAGATGTTTTCCTTAGAGACAGCACCCCGTTCCCATTACACCACCACACACTCACACACACACACACACACACACACACACACACACACACTAGCTGTACCCGGAATGGGAGAAGGGGACTGCTGCTTGCATAACGGCTCCGTTAAGAACCAGTTCCATCCGGTTGACGTGTTGTCTGGACGGGGGGCTTCTGAGAAGCGGAGTGTCTGGAATTTTCCTGCTTACATCGCCACGGTTACATAAGCACTCCCCCCCCCCCCCCCCCCCCCCCCCCCCCCGATCTGGAATAGAAGGGGTGATGAACACGGACGGCTGCACGGGGCTGACACTCATGGGGTTGCTTTTGCTCACTGGTGCCATCATGTATGTATGGGTAAGGTGTGCTGATAATGTTGGTCAGCAGAAGGAGGAAGCAGCTCTGCATTATGGGTAATTAGAGAATGTTTCTGACCCAAGATTATGCCTGTTTTTATGCCTGTTTGGGTTGTTTTAATGTTTCTTTAATGAGTTTTCACTGCGAGTATAACAGAAGAACTCAAGGTGAAGTATGACTAGCCTCATTAAGCAATTATAGTATCTGATCAGCGTGATAAAGGCCAGCCAAACGCTGGGAGCTGTCACTGTATAACTGCCACACATCCTTTACACGCACTCTGGGAGTGTAAACATATTGCAGGCATGGTAGCTAGGGTTCCCTTGTGGAGAGGTGAGCCAAAGCATGTCCCAAATATTTGTGTGTGTGTGTGAGTGTGTGTGTGTGCGTGCACACATGCCTGTTGGGAGATTTAGCGGTGCCTTAGGGAGCCTGCATTAATCAACAGTCTGCTGGCCCACTTTAAACCTGTGTTCTTGCATGCCTCTCAGAGGAGTGTCCTTCATGCCAGCTAAAGCCTCCTCTGCTGGACGCAAAATGGCTGGAGAAAGAGGTGATGTAATTATGAGTAGGCAAACGCGCGGCCACCCCTATCCGGGTCCTCGCTGGTTGAAGGCCACAATTGCGTTGGTCAGTGTTCAAGCTACCTGTGGGGCCTGGGAGAGCTGTCCGTGGTGCTGATACTGCCCATAGGGTTGGGCTTCCCTGCAGGTGGGCGACGTCATGGTGTCTTGCCCTTAGTCTAACAATTGTGGTGGCCGTATAACACTAAGGTCTTGAGGAAATTTTGAGAGTGTAAGGAAAGTGCTTGACACCTTCTTCTTGTCTGGACTGTTCAGATTGGCAATTTTATATACAAACATGCAATTGTATATGTTAATGTACCCAAATGTACCCAAATAGTTCATGAAATTGTGTCCTTGTTGTTCAGAAATCGTACTGCATGCTGGAGCTTGAAATTATTAAATCTCTGTCTAGTCCATTAGTATCCCCAGACTCATTTTTTGGCTGTGTCTCAGACCCATAGGTATTCGGTGTTCGATTGCTTTGTTCTGGTGTGCCAGGAACCAATCATGTAAATCAAATGTAAAACATGAGTGGGTTCACAAGCACGTCCTTCATAAACAGTGCTGTGTTGCCTCTAATTTTTTTTTACAAGCTTTGAATATATTTTCCTGTGAAAATATCTCAAAGCTTCAGAGAAATATATAGTGAAAGTGAGGTTTAAAAATCTCACTGAGTGAGATTTAAAGTCCTCAGTGAGGTCTACAGTGAAAGGCTCAATGAAGTTTTAACATGCTGGCACACACGACATTCATACCCTGTCGCTGGTGCATTAGTGCTTTCTGTCTTAACCCATTATTTATTTCCTCATTCTTCCCCAGGTGCAGTGAGACAGGTGCCCTGTCTGTCTCTTCTCTCTCTCCATGGCTTCTGCTCTCCTCACCCTCTCCCTGCATCGCAACCTGCGCTTGGTGTCTTCAGGTAAAAGACCCTCCGAGCAAACCCACCGTCGCTCAGCAGAACCCACGTGTGAAGCCCCTCCGACGGCCTTCGTGGGCTGGAGCGGTTGTTAAAATGCAGATCACAAACTGCACACAAGCAGTTTCTGGCGTGAATGCATAAAGGGCAAAGCCCAGAGTCCAGAGTTACTCAACGTGGAAGCGAGCGACCCGCTCCTGTCGAGCTTTGGTGGTGAAAATCACAGTGCAGTAGATCATTCATCTGCTGTCAGCCATAACTGCTGCAGTCCTCATGACTTTATAATCACTGGCCTGGATCATTCACGTTTACAAGGGCTTATGCATAAAAAACATAAGAGCTGTGTTACCAGGACAATGACAAACCAGTCTTTTAATGGCATTAATCTAGCTTTTTAAATATTTGTAGGCCGCAGGTATGTTAGCAAAACAGCCCCGAAGACCGTGTCTGAGTTTGAATACGATGCACCCGCCATGAAGACCCCGGTCCCAGGGCCCAAGTCAAAGGTGGATACTACACATCTAACCCTTCCCTAATGCATTGTTTACCTCCCTTCTGGTAAAGAAAGATTTAAAACAACAACACAATTTAAGTCTCTCATAGAACTTTTTCAAACATCACACAAATGCAGTGTTTCCATAAGTTTGATTGATTTCAGATTAATATTGAAGCTGTCAGCAATTTGTCATTCAGTGCTAACAAAAAAATGCAGAATGCTCAACTCTCACCTCTCTCTTTCTCTCTCTCCTTCCCCTCCCCTCTCTCTCTCTTTCAACAGGAGTTAACCAGGCAGCTTGGAGAAATTCAGGTAAGCTAGAGTTACATTTGGATAGAACTTCAGCCAGACTGATTGCTGACTACCATTGACTACCATTGACTACCATTGACTACCATTGTCACTACCATTGCGAACTCTGAGGTTATAGCAAAGACCCATTATTCAGCACAGAGGAGTTAGAAAAGGGAAGTTCTTCTGTGGCTTTCTAACCTGACGGCCAGCAGGGTGGATGTGTATTGCTTAGATTATCAAGGCTGAGCAGTTTTAGAGGTGGATGCCAACACTGATTCCCAAACATGTGTTCTGGAGAGGGTGTTAGGAACATGTGTTCTGGAGAGGGTGTTGGGAACATGTTGGAGCGTGTGATCTGGAGAGGAGCATGTGATCTGGAGAGGAGCATGTTGGAGCGTGTGATCTGGAGAGGAACATGTGGGAGTGTGTGATCTGGAGATGGCATGTTGGAGCGTGTGATCTGGAGAGGAACATGTTGGAGCGTGTGATCTGGAGAGGAACATGTTGGAGTGTGTGATCTAGAGAGGAACATGTTGGGGTGTGTGATCTGGAGAGGAACATGTTGGAGCGTGTGATCTGGAGAGGAACATGTTGGAGTGTGTGATCTGGAGAGGAACATGTTGGAGTGTGTGATCTGGAGAGGAACATGTTGGAGCGTGTGATCTAGAGAGGAACATGTTGGAGTGTGTGATCTGGAGAGGAACATGTTGGAGCGTGTGATCTAGAGAGGAACATGTTGGAGCGTGGTCTGGAGAGGAACGTGTTGGAGTGTGTGGTCTGGAGAGGAACATGTTGGAGCGTGTGGTCTGGAGAGGAACATGTTGGAGCGTGTGATCTAGAGAGGAACATGTTGGAGTGTGTGATCTGGAGAGAAACATGTTGGGGTGTGTGTTCTGGAGAGGAACATGTTGGAGCGTGTGATCTGGAGAGGAACATGTTGGAGCGTGTGATCTGGAGAGAAACATGTTGGAGCGTGTGATCTAGAGAGGAACATGTTGGAGCGTGTGATCTGGAGAGAAACATGTTGGAGCATGTGATCTAGAGAGGAACATGTTGGAGCGTGTGATCTGGAGAGGAACATGTTGGAGCGTGTGATCTGGAGAGGAACATGTTGGAGTGTGTGATCTGGAGAGAAACATGTTGGAGTGTGTGATCTGGAGAGAAACATGTTGGAGCGTGTGGTCTGGAGAGGAACATGTTGGAGCGTGTGATCTGGAGAGGAGCATGTTGGAGTGTGTGATCTGAAGAGGAACATGTTGGAGCGTGTGGTCTGGAGAGGAACATGTTGGAGTGTGTGATCTGGAGAGGAACATGTTGGAGTGTGTGATCTGGAGAGGAACATGTTGGAGCGTGTGATCTGGAGAGGAACATGTTGGAGTGTGTGATCTGGAGAGGAACATGTTGGAGCGTGTGTTCTGGAGAGAAACATGTTGGATCATGTGATCTGGAGAGGAACATGTTGGAGCGTGTGTTCTGGAGAGGAACATGTTGGAGCGTGTGATCTGGAGAGGAACATGTTGGAGTGTGTGATCTGGAGAGGAACATGTTGGAGTGTGTGATCTGGAGAGGAACATGTTGGAGCGTGTGGTCTGGAGAGGAACATGTTGGAGTGTGTGATCTGGAGAGGAACATGTTGGAGCGTGTGATCTGGAGATAGCGTGCTGGATCAGGCACACTGGAACAGGTGCCCTGAAGTGGATGATGAAATGGAACCTGCACAGGCCCCTCAGGACTTACCTGCAGCAGATACGTGGCCCATGCAGTGGACAGAAGATCACGTCACTGCTGATAAGATCTCAAACCCTCCAGTTCACCGGACTCTGTTCATCACTGCATATATTGAGCAATGCAGAATGCATCATCACACACACGTTTCTTGCTGTGACTACAACAAGGAGATTGACAGGAGCTGACAGGCAGGCATGGAACTAGTAGCCCAGACAGTCCGAGGCTCATGATGGCCCCATTGAACTCTTACTTCAGTACATTGTACAGTTATAAGCTGTTTATCACATCAGCTTGGGGGGGCTGTATGTTGCGTCATGTTTTGGGCCGGACTGAACCGGTGTCTGTCAGGCTCAGGGGCATGTTGCAACACAGCTGTGTTCTTCCTGGAGAGGTGAAAGTTCACATTGCCTCTCACTATCATAATACTGCCTTTAATTCTGCGCTGATATTTCAGATATTATTGACACTCACTCGCCAGTGTCTTCCAAATTTTTCTTTGTCATTGTTGTTTGTGGGATGCGTCGATGTCAGATTAACGACGTGTTCTTAAATGTCAGATTTGTTCGAATCTTTGTTTTTATAATAATGAATCCCATTATCCTCATACACTGAACGCACGAGCAGAGATGGACATTCCAGGTTCAGAAAGTAAAAGTCCTCACCAAGATTTTGCTCAGGCTTCCTGGATTGTGTTGGTTCCACTAATTTTACCTGGTCTGCACTAATTAGAGCTTGAGTTAAATCCTGGGAAGGAGTTAAATCCTGGAATGTCCTCCTCTGTACACAAGCCAGTTATTCCATCATTAGCGTGTCAACATCCCGCCAGTGCTCATAACATGGAATGATACTGCAGTATCATATAGTGAAATCTATAGAAACCCGCATACATGAATATGATTTACATAATTACAACAATTCTCAAAGTTGACCTGAGGCATTTTTTGATAAAAAAAATATACCGTGACAGAATGGTGGGCTGTCTGAACATCTCTGTATCATCCTGGCCCTGTCTCTGGTGCAGTTACGTTTTAGAACCGTGTGATCTAAAGGCTTTAGGCACATAATAAAATATGGATATATTTATTTAGTGTTTCATTTGCACCTCTGAATAAATAACTATATATGGGCCTTCTTATTATACCTTCATTGTTTGGATTTATGAAACGTCTCACTTCATATCCATCCTATTTAAATTTTGTTCGCGTGTGTGTGTGTGTGTGTGTGTGTGTGTGTGTGTGTGTGTGTGCGCGTGTGTGTGTGTGTGTGTGTGACATTTTGCTATGGAGAACAGCAGCAACTGTATATGATCAGGTCCAGAAGGTGAAATAAGTCATGTGGTTTTAGCTGTTTTGCAGTTTCAGTTCTCAGTGTTGTGAATACTGTGGTGCTGCAAAACACACACAATTTCTAGCATGTTATCGTATACAAAAACATCGTATTTGTGTGTCTACACATCCCTGGAAATCAATCAGATTTGTGTCACATTATCACCAAACGTCACATTTTGAGGTTGGTAATGTGAACGTAACCCTAGAGACGTTGAGTTGGTCGTGTGCACAATCAGGCCAAATTTGCCGTTGTGCTAACAAATTGCTCAAAGTTTTAAGCTTTTCTTTCACGGCAACCTTATCTTAAAAGAAAACTATTTTTATGAAGTTTTCTTTTATAATGCTTATAATGTGTAATCTTTTTTTTTTCATCAGCCAGTGTGAACTGAGTCAATAAAGCCGTAAAGAATAATAATAATAATAATAATAATAGGTTACATTTATATAGTGTCTTTCACAAACCCAAGGACGCTAAATAAATATATTCATTGTGTTACTGAGAGTCAGTTAAGGATTTAGTGTTCACACATTCCGTCTCTCTTTATTCAGCCATTTTATTTTCCCATCATGTAAACGTTTAATAAGTTAAAGTTTAAATGACCGCAGGACTATAGCACGACACGTCACTCGCAACAAACACATTCTATCTTCTTCTTGTCTTTTGACAGAACGTAGGCGCGATTAATTTCTTCTGCAACTATGAGGAGAGCCGGGGGAACTATCTGGTGGACGCTGATGGGAACCGGATGCTGGATCTCTACACCCAGATCTCCTCTGTGCCCATTGGTAGGCCGCCAGCGCACGGGGGTCACGGGGGTCATAACTGTGACTGCTTGGTCTGATGCAGTATCTGCATGTTTAGTTCACATTCACCTTTCAAACCGCTTCAACTCATGGCTCATTAAAAATGCTAATGAGCCATTCATGGGGTGTGTACGTGATTGGTCAGACTCGGCAGGAGTTTGCGCAGTTCGTTAAAGCTGAGTGCCAAGTGCTGTTTACTTACACAGATAATGTTTTTAATACAGTAATGGTGTTAGTAATGGTTTTAGTGTTTTAGTACTGAGCACTATGGAACAGTAACATGCTAAACAGCAACTAATTGAAGAGGCCACAATGTCAGATTCAATTCAACTGAATTGCAGTGCTAATGTGCCTAAGAATGACTGAAAGCTGGAGAATTAGCATTAGCTTATTCCAGATAATCCCTTTCAGTAAGTGTTCTTCCAGAGTTCAGGGTACGGCAATGGAGACAGGTGTTCTCAGAGGTCTCATGCAGAGATACAGTGCTGCTTGAACGTTTGTGAACTTCTTGAGTAGTTCAGATTTTTCTGTTGTTTTTCCATGATTCTATTTTATCATCACCAGTTTGTGTATATGAAATGTCAGGTTTATATTCATCAATTCCATTTAGTTGTTTTGAGGGAAATGTGTGAGTTGCCAGCAGACTACACGAAACATGGAATCAGAGCATGTGCAGAAGTAAATGAACTACAGCTGCATTGGTAAAGTTAATTAGGTAAAAGACTCATGTCACATGTGAAACATGTGAGTGCTCAACTAATCAATTAAGCAGATGAATCAAATGAGACATCCTTGGGAAAAGATTTGAGCCACAGTGATTAAATGGGAGAGGAAACCAACCAAACCACTGGGGTGTTTAGGCGTAAAGCACACAGAACAACCATGCAGAGAGGAAAGGAGACATTCAAGAGCATTGAGAAGATGGTGAAGCCCATCAGTCTGGGGAAAGCTACAACCATCTCCAAAAGATTCCACCTCCATCCATCCACTATAAGACAATTTTCTTCACACTAATTTCTGTGTCCCTTGTAAAGGTCTGCTTTACAAATTGACATTTGGATGTTCCTTTCATAATATTATTTAATTTTTTTTTTTTTAAACAATGACTATGTTTGTTGATTTGCAAACTTTCAAGCAGCACTGCCATCCCTGGAGAAACGTGGTCAGAGCTAACCGAAGTCACTAGCAGAAGACACAAAGATGATTAATTTAGGCCACTCAGTCGATCAGGTGGCCATGCAATCTTCCAGTGTGCAATGGTCCCAGTCTACTGGGGAAATTCAGGAGGTTGTTTTTCCCAGCAGCACGAGAGCAATTATGTGCCACTGACAGCTAGGTAAATAATTTCTAATTCTCAGGCGCACACCAATCAAATCCAAGCCGTGTAGGGCAGCCTTCTGCTCCAGACCGAATGGTCATTGATTTAGTCAGTCAGTCTTGACAAATAGCGTGTACTCTCTAAGACCTGCAGGTGAGGCGACTCAGCCGTGGCCAGATTAACAGGCACTTGATTTCATTTTTCTTTTCGTTCATGGGTGTGATTTGAACGATTAATAGTGTAATCTGGCTCTTCAGTTTGAGTAATAATAATAATAATAATAAATTGGACCGATATAGTGCCTGTTCACTTTGCAGTTTCAATGGCAGAAGGGTAGAAAGACTTTACAGGTAGAGTGTGACGAGAAGGAATACAGGTGGGTGTGGAGCTCCAGGGGGCAGGAAGGAGTAACACCAAAAGACCTACCACCCATAGTAGACCTACCACCCATAGTAGACCTACCACCCACAGTAGACCTACCACCCATAGTAGACCTACCACCCACAGTAGACCTACCACCCACAGTAGACCTACCACCCATAGGCAGAACCTACAGACCAGCAGATCAGAATCCAAAGAGCTTAGTTGACTCGTTTCTGTTCAGACGATGTGCACAGCAACATTCATCATGACCACCCAAAGGTCAAAGGTCACTCACCTTTCACTTGGGTGGAGGGGGAGGGGTGTTACGGGCCCTCCACTCAACCCCCATCCAACACACCACCCTTGCAGAGAGCAGCAGTGCGCTGAAGTTGTGAGTTGTGCGCACGTGCACGTATCTCCGAGTGAGAGAAGTGCCGTTGTTTCTTCTGTTCGGCTGTTTGCAAAACGATCCCAGCGACAGTTTACAGGAAGCTGTTCCATCAAATACACGACGGGATTCAAGTGGATCATTAACGTGCAGTCGGCTGCATCCGGGGCACCTTGACTGTGTGCTTATCACTGAGTAAACTGCGTCCATGCACTTTGGAACATCAGACCGTTAGAATAGAGGAACTGTTGGCATGGGTCACGTGCAGAGTTAGCTGAAAAAGTGCTCTGCACTGCTGATAACAAGGACACTGTTAATCCAAACCTGAACAAGGGCCCAAAATCGGTTGTAGGTTTCCTGCACACACATCACACATTCATGGTACGTTCACACGAACCTCTGACTACGTGGCAGCTAGGGCCTGTTCAACGGGCATGGTCAAATGCACCAGTCGTTACAGTGATTTGAAAAGTTCACAAGAGAAAACTTGCCTTCCGATGAGCCAGTAATAGGTTGTGATTCGTTATTTTCACCATGCTTAGCTCATTTACGTGTGTGAGTAACTAGGATGTGAGGTATTGCCATAGGAGAGATGAAGATGTGGAACTGACCCCCAGGGGCTGGTGATCTGTGTGGCACAGCTGGTATCACTACCCATCTACACCCCCCGCCCCCCCCTCTGTTGGCAATTTTACAGACTTGTGATAATCAATTAGCCATCTTGGCAATAGCAGCTCCTGAATTCAAGTGTGCTTTTGTAGCCTCTTGACTGAATTGTGGATTGCTGAATGGAGGGGTGTGTGTGTGTGTGTGTGTGTGTGTGTGTGTGTGTGTGTGTGTGTGTGTGTGTGTGTGTATGTGTGTGTGTGTAATATCTCTGACCAGTGATCCCTCACTAAATATAAATAATAGTTTTCTTTATTGCTTTAATAATTCAGAATATCTTTTTGTTATTGTTCTTTCCAGGTTACAATCATCCAGCTTTAATGAAGGCAGTTAGCAATCCCAACAACCTGGTAAGCCCTGGCGTAGAGACGCACCGTGTATGGGTCGAGGGTTCAGACAGAACCAACCGCCCGGCAGAGTGGAGCGATGAAACTCCAGCGTAAAGTGCACTCTGTGATCGGGCCCATTCCACCTGCTTTAACTGACACTCAAAATGACTCTGCAACTCCATAGATGTTTTATAGTAGTGCTTTCACTGGCCTTTCTCATAATTCCTCACTGACATATTTGTACACAAGTGCTGGTGGTTAGAGTTCAGTCACAAACGGAGCAGTCCGTCTTCCACTGGCTCTAACTAAAACAGTATATTTTTTGCTTTTCACAGAGTGCGTTTGTCAACCGGCCAGCCCTTGGGATTCTGCCACCAGAAAACTTTCCAGAAAAGCTGATTGAAAGCCTCCTGTCGGTGAGCGTTGGTTGGTAACTGCAGGGTGCTTGAGATTCGAGTGAACCACTTCAGGGGGGGTGGGGGCTTTGGCACAACAACTCCTGCCTCATGCACAAAATGTTACTGACAAAATTATTTTGCAACATACCAACAACATACTAAGAATGTAATTCACCAATATATTTAAAATATGTTTATGAGCCCTTGATGAGGAACAGTTTATATGTAGTATTTGGTTTTTTACTGATCTGGATCATCTGAAATTGGTAATAAGACAAAAAATAATTGCGACTTGTTAGAAGGGTAATTTGCATATGGTAACCTTTTGCTGAACCGGTATTGCAAAGGTGAAGATTTTTGTAATGATTATTGTTTGTTAATAATTAACATACAATACAGCCCTGTTATGAAGACACTCAACACCTTGTAACTTCAGGAATATATTTTGTGCTATGAGGGTGTAAAACAGAGAATCCTTCACTATGACCCAGTTAAAAGTCCAGTTGGATAATGCTCAAACGAAGTAGTGTTCAGAGCAGCACAATCCATTTGGATGGTAATGGCAACTCCTGCACTATCTTCGGCCTGTGTGGAAGCTTAGGTCCTGAACGGCTGGAGTAGAGGACAGTCCAGGTCCTGAACAGCTGGGGTCCAGGACAGCCCAGGTCCTGATGGGCTGGAGTTCTGTTCCTCTACTGGAATCGGGCACTACTGCTAATGGCTAGGCATTATTGTTGAGGAAGAGGCATTGATAGAGTATTTTCATTGAACCGTATTCATGAAGTAAACAGAAATTCAATCAGAAGTGAATTCTAACCAATAGAAGAGTTGCTGCTGCATAGACGTGACCTTTATTCTGGTCTTAAGCACTCCGTCAAGCTAAGAACATCTGTCAGCACCACCCGCCCAACCAGCGACTTCTGATTAGTCCTGAACCCCTGCTGAAGTCCTGAACCCCCGCTAAAGTGGCTGCATCTTGACTCTGACATTGCCGTGGCTCAGGCGAGGTGTCTAATTCTCGGGTTCACCGGCAGGTCGCTCCGAGCGGCATGACCCGGGTGCAGACCATGGCGTGCGGCTCCTGCTCCAACGAGAACGCCTTCAAGAGTATGTTCATCTGGTACAGAGTGAGTGTGGTCCACACACAGCCCATTAGCTTAGACCAGGATCACTGCGCAACATAAATATATAGACTGTGTACATGTTTAGTGTAAATTGGTAATCATTTGTCCTTGACTGTTATCCATTCTGTAATCGTTTATTGTAAATCAGTTTGTGGACCTGATTGCTTTATGTGATTTCTAGAACAAAGAGCGTGGCACTAGCAGCCCTTCACCAGAGGAGATGAGCTCCTGCATGATTAACCAGGTGACTAATGACACCACGCCCATCTTCATTTCACCAAACATTTGTTATCAAACTCAAACATCACACAGTGCATTCTGCATATCTATCCACGCACACTATTTCCATACTTTACATTTTTAAATGGTGTGGAAAATGTTGTTTATGCTGTGCATTCATTTCGCAAAAACCACTTTTAATTTAACGCATATCAGCAGTCCAGTCTAATGGAATGGTGCATTCTCGTTTAATTGGCACGGATCTGGAACTCTGGAGGCCGTAACAAGCTAGCGGTCGTGTTGCGAATGTTAACGCGCAAACGGCGGTGCCGCGCGAGGGTCGTGCTGGTCGTCCCCATCTGCTCGTGGCGGGTCGGTGCGCCGCCCAAACTGCCCCTCCGCTTCTCGTTTGCCGCCACGCCGACCCGGTTTTGCCCAACAAGCGCGAGCATTCAGTTGTTCGCTACTGACTTCAGAACCGAGAAGTCAAACGGACCGGTGTGAACGAGAGACCGTTTCTTGGTCGTCAACAGTCACGAACAGATGTAGCACAGACACACTTTTTCTACTGTGTTTTGTTTGTTTGTTTTTTTCACAGGTCCCCGGGTGCCCAGATCTGAGCATATTGTCATTCATGGGAGGGTTCCATGGGAGGACTATGGGTCTGTTTATTTAAACTAGCCTCATGTTAATCTAAGCTAACCTTACATTAACACTGCGATGTAATATATCACCTAACACTGTAATGGAAGATCCTTATTGTGAACTTGGGTACCGAAACATGGCCTCCTCGGTTTTAACGATCACCCTTTTCTTGTGACTGTCCCAGGCTGCTTAGCGACGACCCACTCCAAGGTCATCCACAAGCTGGACATCCCGTCGTTCGACTGGCCCATCGCGCCCTTCCCCCGACTGCAGTATCCGCTGGAGGAGTTCGTGCGGGAGAACAGCCAGGAGGAGGCCCGCTGTCTCGAGGAGGTCAGGGCGCTCTCCCGAGGGTGTTATGACCACACTGAGGCCCCGGAACCGGCTCCTCTAATGAACCCCAAAGATGGAACATAATGGCCCGCACTGAAAGCTTTAAGTGGCCTGTGCATGCTGGCTTCAGCGAGGTCTGGGACGCCTTTCAAACACATCACCAGTGGAGCAGGTGGGACAGCCACGTGATGGTACCCACACAGGACTAGAAAGCTCGGTTCTGCCGGACCACAGCACGGTTCTGCCTGTCCTCCAGCTTCCTGTAAACATGCCTGCTGCACGCTAGCTGGTGACGATAGATTTAGCAGAGCGATACATATCGCACTGGCTAGCCAAAAGCATTTGGGCAAGGACGTGAAACTTCTAGGCTGACCCGCGTGGCGGTCTAGAAAAAATACGTCTATACGTACTAATTCATGGATATTAGCAGAAAATAAGCTTGTTCTGTTGTGGTTTTGGTGTTTCGATGCATTAGGCGGTGGTTTCACACAGCTGCGTGTGTTCAGGTGGAGGACCTGATCGTCAAGTGGAGGCAGAAGGGTAAACCCGTGGCGGGTATCGTGGTGGAGCCCATCCAGGCGGAGGGCGGAGACAACCACGCCTCGGGCGATTTCTTCGTTAAACTTCGCAACATCGGCCGCAAGGTACGTCGTCCTTCAGAACCGATAACGCGGTCCTCTTCCTGCACCTGCAGTTCTGGCAGTGGTGCGTGTCTTATCTATAGGTGTTATAGTTCCGTCTGTAGTTCTATTTCGTAAGTAATGATTTCGTGGCTGCCACGGCGATGAAGCGATGACACGTTTGCCCGCGTGCGCTCCTCCTAGCATGGCTGCGCTTTCCACGCGGACGAAGTCCAGACAGGGGGCGGAGCCACTGGCAAGTTTTGGGCTCACGAGCACTGGGGCGCGGACGACCCCGCCGACATCGTTTCCTTCAGCAAGAAGATGCTGTCGGGGGGTTACTACCACAAGGACGAGCTGCTGCCTGACAAGGTAAGACTGACAGGAACCTCGGTGACCCCCCAGGGTCACGTCACACCCCATATCCATTGCTACCGTACCCATTACGTCATTTTCTGTAATTACTAAGAATACCTGCGTCCCTGTAGCACAACTATAAATTGTAATTCCATAAATATGAGCAATGGTGCCCCCTACTGCAGAGAAACAGCACTTGCAGGTTATCAATCTTTTGTCCATCATAATCTCTGAAGCTGTGCTGGAGGGTGAGAAATGTCTGTTATTGTTGCACTGACAAGATGTGTGTCGTATATGTTTAAACCACAGGGTTACAGGATCTTCAACACATGGATGGGAGACCCATCTAAGAACCTGTTTCTGTCAGAGGTTCTGAATGTCATCAGGAGAGAGAACCTTCTGGAAGAAGTGACCCGCTCTGGGAAGGCCCTGCTGCAAGGACTGTATGAACTCCAGGTACAAACGCTATGCTTGCCTCCACACTGCACATTAGCTTCCGATGTGGCTAATGTTGATATTTCCCTCGAGAAATGCACACTTTATTACTCTTTATTGACGCTGTAGGCATGAATTAATCTGATTGTGTTGCAGTGTGATTGCTGTGTGCCAAGTTACACCATCTCACACAGATTATCAAGTGCACATGTTTAACATCATTCCTGGTTTTGTCACCACCTCTTCCTGGTTTGTCACAACCATCAGACTCAGTATCCACACCTGCTGAGTCGTGCACGTGGACAAGGGACCTTCTGTGCCATCGACGCTCCTGACAGCGTGATCCGTGACAACCTGCTGCTCAAAACCCGGGATAAAGGTAAGCAGAAAGTCTCTGCCAGTTAGATTACCTCTCAGGGGTCAGGGGTTAGAATACCCCTCATAAGGGCTGCATTACATCTCCTCACACCACCGTTCTCCGCAGGTGTTCTCCTGGGAGGCTGTGGAGAGCGGTCCATCCGGTTCCGCCCCGCCCTGGTCTTCAAGGAGTACCACGCCCACCAGTTCCTCAACATCTTCAATGACGTGCTGGCTGAATACAAATAAAACGGTTTTAACCTGACGTCCTTGTCGGCTCTGGAGAGCTGGGCAGAAGAAGCACAAGGACTCCACCGAGGGTTCCTTTTCCTTTCCTACACATTACCGAGCCATCCACCACTCTCTATCTCTCCCTGTCTGTCTTTCCTTAAACGTTATGCTCATATGTTTTTCCTCACATTTCAGAAATCACAGTAGCACCGTTTCTATAAACGCACAATGGGACCAGGAATCTTATGGCTGGGTATTCCCTTTCTCACGTCAACTGTGACAATGTACAGGAGCTTTGTGTTTCTAGAAGCTTCTTTTTGTATTAGCTGAAGACACTAAAAGGTTGCTGCGTCCTCTGTTCTGGTGGGGGAGTTTGTTCATGGGTGGAGGGTTGAAACGGGGGGTGGGGACCCTCAGCCCCAGACTCCAGGCACACAGTTTAGCGCTGTGTGACTACGGTTAGCGGTGTCCTCAGGGGGGGCATATAAAAACTTGGTTACTCAGAGAAGGATGCTCAAACTTTTAGTTGTAGTACAGCCCACCCCCACCCAGGCAGAGCCACACAGAAGCACGTGAAACGGGAGACGCGGGGGTCAGAAGGCTGACGGGGGTTGGGCTGCAGGTGACGGCCGAGCTTCTGATAGGTCGCTTTTGCTCTGACCTCATTTAGCACGCGTTGACCCCCGTCAGTCTGAGGCACTGCAGACTCCATCTTTGGTGAAGGCTGGTCAGAGTTCAGCATGACGGTTTCAGCACAGTAGGGACTTGATCACACAGAAAAGCGCCACTGTCTTTACTGTGAGGAACTGACCTTAGACTCGACTTCCAGTGTGACGCACAACATGAAAACACTAGTCACATGTTCTCAGAGCACAAAGCACTTAAAACACACCCATGTCAAACTGCGGTAGGCATAGGCCACGCTACAGCCCGACACCAACCCTTCACACACACAGCCTTATCGTGTAGGCTTATCACACACACCGTTTTCACAGGGTCCCAGGTTCCTGATAAAAGTCTATTCCTAGCAACGAGGAACCGTACGAACCTCAAAACCGATCTTAAGCGTAATCTATGGTCAGAGGACCGGCCCAGAACTCTGTGGTGCAGCACGTCCCATGGGGCTGGTACAAGCCCCCTCCTCAGGTGAACATGAACCCCAACCCAAACGCACACACACCAAGAGTCCAGACATTCTTGGTTTAGCCCTCATGCCTTCTTAATATTTCAACAACCCGTTTTTTGTTCTAAATAAAACGGCACAGAACAAGGGAAACTTTGCAGACAGAAAGATGGCAGACCTCTCTGTACTTCTCTTTATACCTTTCTATATATATATGTATATATATATATATATATATATATACTGCTCAAAAAAATAAAGGGAACACTAAAATAACATCCTAGATCTCAATTAATAATCTTTGAAATCAGTTGAAAATTTCTCATTTCTACCTGTGTCTGTTCCATTTGCACAAGAGCAGTTGAAATTGATTCACAATCAGTGTTGCTTCCTATCTGAACACAAAGTGTGGATGACTTGGAGTTACATTGTGTTGTTTAAGTGTTCCCTTTATTTTTTTGAGCAGTGTGTATATATATATATATATAAATTCTTATATACAACCACCCCCCCCACACCAGTATCTCCACCCGCGTTTCTACCCCACCCTCCACTTTTGTCACCATAATACATCAGTGGTACTGAAGTAGTTTTCAGTGAGTCTTTAAATACTTTAAATCAGAGGTGGAGATTCCAGGTTCAGAAAGTAACAGTCACTCCCAGGACTTTACTCAAGTTTACTGGATTTTCTTACTAATTAGTTCAAGTTAGGTAACATTAGTGGAACCAACACAATCCAGGAAGCCTGAGCAAAATCTTTACATGTCCAGAAAGTAAAAGTCATGTCCCCCTCTGCTTTAAATGCCCCCTCACTACCCTACATACCCCCCCCCCCCGGGTACGTGTACAGCTAGCAGATACTAAAGCTGCCCACTCCGAGTCCTCCTACATGAACCCCCCACTTGTCTGTTTCTTGGCCGAGTCAGTATTGTATAGAGAGTTGTGCATCAGTTAACTAATCTTAAAAACATTGCCATGTTTGTTTACATTACCGTGTGAAAATAATGTAATTATTCTCTAATATAAAACGTTGTCTACGCAATATATATATAAATGTACGCAGAAATAAAATCACTGACATTTTAATCAAGTCGTTTTCCTTTTGACTTGTTCCGTTGGCTGTATTTAGCATTTACACATAAAGGTTACTGTGGCGGGTCTACTGAGAATGATCTCACCCAGCACGGGGTGGAGGTTCTTCTCCACCCAGGGTCCATTACCACACTGACTACTGCAGCCCTTTTAAATGATGTTTAATAGTGTAATGATATAATCATGGAAAATGAGAGAAGATGAGAAACAGGACACAAGAGCTACAAGATTCTTACAGCAAGACAACTCTGTAGAACACCAACGCTACAGATGTGATTAAGGCTTTATTAGCAGATAATCCGTCTCCTTCACACAACTGGCTGTTAGCAGGAGAGAAACGGGTTACAAGTGTGAAGACAGCTGACAGCAAAGGCTGTTTAGGAAGAGAATACGAAAAAAAGAAGAAATTAAAGCGTTCACAGACCAAAAAAAAAAAAACTATGAAGGCATGCGACGTCTTACACAATGTTCACACTATTCCCACATTCTCCTTTCTACACATCTGCACAGTTATCGCGTTTTTCCATTCCCAGCTGGAGAGGGTAATAAAGAAAACACGTCCAGAACAGAAGCGCCACGCCAGACGTCCAGGTGTGGTCGCCAGTCTTCAGGGGCTCACCACGGCCCCCGACCAGGTCTCGTGCTTGGTGCCGGGGGCCAGGTGAGTGATGGTCACCTCCACCGCCTGGATCTTCTCCATCTTCGGAGGAATGGAGCAGACCTTGTAGTTGACCTCATCGCCTTCCACAGGAACGTACTCGCCCTCGATGCTGGAGGAATACGCCCACCCACCACAAACAAACAAACAAACAAACAAACAAACATGGTGGTATTAGTGCAGGATTAAGCTTCAACCGGGAGTAGAGAACACAGCGAAGAGCATAACCCACACAACACTGAAACCTACACATACTGAAAGATTTAAACAGAAATGATCAAAATATAAATATTTGTTTAAAAGATGAACAGGAGTGGACCTGGAACCTGATAACAGCTTGAGGTGGAGAGGAAATTTAAGGGGGAATTTTTATTCATAATGAATGCAAAGTCAGTCTGAATGCCCGAGCTTGTGTAAGAGGCAGTGTGGTGTGTGAGGAGAGACATTTGTTGTAGACTTTGGCAAAGGAGTGAAGTTTACTGTATGGTCTTAACGGCTCCCTCAGGTTTGGAGGTAGAAGTATTAGTCTACAAATAACAAAGAGCGTTTCTCTTCTCCTCACTCACACGGGGAGACAGAACGAGGAAGAGGAAGAGTTACAAACGGCAGGGTTCTCATCTCAGCTTTTCACTCTGTCCCAAGGACAACGGCCCATACAAGACACGGATGTCGTTCAGGACGCGCGATCGACCAAGCTGTGGAGTCTGCGGGTCTGCGTCGGGGCGTGTGACGCAACGCGGGCCGCCACTCGTCTCGCTCCAGAGCCGTGAGCCCTAGAGCGGCCCGCTCACCAGGCCCGCTCACCAGCCCACGTTCACCTCGCAGAAACACACGCCAGCGTCCCTGTACAAAAAGCTCTGCATCCGGTTCATGCAACTCAACCACTTCTGCTTGGGCTACGCTTTCCAGCCGTTACACACACCTCGAAACACCCAAGAAACATCAACACACACACACACACACACACACACAAGGATTTTTTCAAAGCATATTCCAGAAAGCTTGTGCACGGCAAGCACTCCAGTATCAGAAGCTGCTGTTAAAGAGGATTAATGGCCACACAGGTCACACTACCACTGTGATTTACCAGTAAGCCGTGCTGCGCTTGTGACACAAAGCTGACACAACCGTGCGCACATGTGTGTGTGTCCCCGTGTTTGAGAGAGAGAGAGAGAGAGAGAGAGAGAGAGAGAGAGAGAGAGAGAGAGAGAGAGAGAGAGAGAGAGAGAGAGAGAGAGAGAGAGAGAGAGAGACACTAGGCGACTGGTCCGCGGTCAGACCCTCACCGGGACAGAACCCAGTTCTGCTGGGTATTTCTGGAAGACCCTTCGGTGCAGTTCTGGACAGCACCACGTGTAAAAATCCCAACAAACTTCATGCAACTCAACCAGCACCACAATATCAACAAACATGCCATCAGCAGCATTGGCACCACGGGTGCAACGTTCTGGCACACAAACCGGACCTAGAGTAGAGGCCTGTGGTTAGGAACGCACCAGTAATAAACAGGCCACAGAGACAGAATGTCAGATGGGTTAGCGTAGCAGAGCCTGTCTAAATACGTCTATGGTGACGACGGGGGTGGGTGACGAGGTGTTGTGCGTGTGCGTTCGCCACCCTGGCTACAGCTCACTCACTCCGAGATATGCACGAAGATGTCGGCCCCTCCGTCCGACGGCGTGATGAAGCCGTGGCCTTTGGATCGCGAAAAGCACTTGCACACTCCTCTGAAAACCGGGCCCTCCGACGCCCGGGCCGACCTGCAGGGAGACGGTACAGAAGTCACGGAGTCCTCCGCACCCACGTGGGAAATTACAGTCACACTACATCAAGGCTACTAACTTTCGACAAAGGCCAGGCCGGGCGGGGGGGTACTCACGCGGAGACGGTGCGGTTCCTACGGGTGGGCAGCGGGCTGGGGATCAGGTAGCCCCTCATGGGCGATGGCGAGCGGTCTCTCTGCCGGCACGGGGGGAGGCGCAGAGATCCGGGCGAGACGGGCGACGGCAGAGGGGGGGTGGAGGGAGCCGCCCGTGCGGGGGACGAGGTCTCGGAGGACATGCTGTCCGCGGGACACCTTCAGCACAGCCGCTGGACACGGAACACTGGGGACAGAGGACACGTCAGGGCGGCGGGTTATGCTCGTCATCGCACGTGCACGTGTGCGTATCCATACGCACTACGGGATATTCGCTATATAAAGCACCACCTCCCAGTACAGTGATCATGGAGACAACCCCACCCCCCCCAGCCAGCACTGAAACACAGATGCTTTTGCTCCACCCTAAATTCGCAGCGCTCCCGCAGAACCTCACACCGATCGATGCGCGAGAGGCGCCCTGCCGAAGGCCGGACCCGAGCCCGCGGACCTCGCGGAGAAGGAGAAGTATAAATAGAAAGGGTGCTACATGACACCTGCTCCAGCTGAAGATGGACCACGATGTCCATGATGCGTCAGAGACAGTAGTGCTGTTGATCCAGTGAACAACTTCTTATTGTAAACATTTAAAAGGTTTATTATTATGTTATGAGGATAAATCAATTATTAAGGGAAAATGTAGATTCGAGTCATTGATGAACACAGCGATGAACAGTTAGACGACATGCCTGCTCGGCCCGGCAACACAGCTGTGATTTTTCTGTCTCGGATCGCAGGCGGAAACACAACAGAATCTGTCGTTGTGTTTTGTTTCTTGTGGTAATGCGAGCTCTCTCCACCTCCCCCATGGCCCCCGCCAATATCGTCCCCCCACCACACTACCACCCCCCCGGCCCTGCCGCAGCAGGGGGGGGGGGTGATGGAGGGCTGATGGAGGTCTGATGGAGGCGGGTACTTAACAGGACACGGCCTGGGTCACAGCGGCCAGGTGACACGCATCAGTGTCTCACGGGTCACCGCTGCTTTCCGTCAGCGCACAGTCACAGCGTGAGGCGGTGATGGATGTATATTGCCCAATACGGTGAGACTGTACGGTGTGTGTGTGTGTGTGTGTGTGTGTTCAGCCTCATGTGCTCAACAGCATAACCAAAGACAAATAAACAGTATGAAACTTGAGCTGCACCCTCCTGACCCCCAACACAACAGAGGCTCCCGCACTCAGAACGTTGGGTAAATGAGCAGGATTCCTGTAGCTCCCACTGAGATTAAGGATATCTTCACACTTACTCCCAGATTCCCAGCTATACTGAGCTGTGCCTTAACCCCCCCCCCCCCCCCCCCCACACTTCCTTATCACTGGGTTGTCAGCAGAGGTGCAACTACCCATGAAGGCAGTCTGCCCCCCCAGACCCCCCCCCCCCCCCCCCCCCCCCCCCCCCCATACACACAACACATGCAGGTTAAGGGATGTCAGATTTAAAACTTCAAGATTATGATGACCTGGGTCATATATCTCAAAAGCTTCATGAATGCACCTTCAGCATCTTCAGGGCAGGGAGAGAGACCCAAGGCCCATGTGATCCGTGTTTAGACCCCTGAGGTAAAGTCACCCACAGCCCTGACTGAATTTTCCACTGCCTGCCCCCACCGACCACACAGCTGAGGATTCTGCTAAAGAACCGGCCAGCCGGGACAGTCCGAGCCCACCACGACGGGAGTGTTAGATCAACGTAATCCACGTCACCAGAGCGCCTGCCCCGGTTACCGCGCACGGCGGCTGACGCAGGAAACGCGGGTCCCATTTCCTGATGCCTGCGTGGTAGCGACAACAAAGGACTTAAAAAGTGATTACAACCACGAAACGCTCGACCACGACTCACCCGCTAACTCCACACGTATAGACAACGTTTCCTGATCTTCCGTTTCAACAAGAGGAGGGCACTCCAAAGTATAGAGCGCTGACAGCACAGATCAAAACAGGAAATAGCTTCGCCTCCCTCGTCTTCCTCTCCAGAGCGGACAGTAGTCAGTCACACTGCCACTCGCCTCACACCTTCAGACTACAGGCACAAACACATTTAACACACACACACACACACACACACACACACACACACACACACACACACACACACACACACACACACACACACACACACACAACACAGCTGAAGGACATGCAGGAGCAACCAATCAAGCACAGATTTTTAGGGCACCCATTGTTCATCTGTTTGTGTTTCTTTCCAATTTCAAGTAAATTTTACAGAAATATAAGTGTAGTACAGTACTGTTTATGTTCAATCTTGCCCCAGGGGGCAGGGCAGCAGGGCAAACGGGCAGCAGGGCAGATGGCAGGTGTGGACAGCACCTGTACAGACACTCAGACAGCCTGTGTGTGTGTGTGTGTGTGTGTGTGTGTGTGTGTGTGTGTGTGTGTGTGTGTGTGTGTGTGTGTGTGAGAACCCATGGACTACAGCAGGAAAAGGGGTGTAAAATGTGGTAGTTAATAAAGCGAGAGAAAGTAGCTGGGAACACCACGACAATGAGAGGGGAGGAGCCGAGGCCAAGAAACCCCACCCCCGCCACGCCCACTCACAGCCCACCGATGACATTTAGGCGGCCGCTAATCCTCTTGATGGGGGAAAGGGGCCCAAACGTCACGGTGTCTTCGGCTGGCCCCCACGCCCTGATTGTACGTGTCCACTCCATCACGTGAGGCAGATCTGGGCGGGGCTAAACTGAGAGGGCCCCGCTCGGAGGAACAGCCAACCGGGTAACCAGAGCCACACGCAGCAAACACGAGGGGCTGTGAACAAGTGGACAGGGTTAGATATTTACTATCCAGTGCCACCGTTCACCCACCAGCACCGAACACAACCTTAAATGCCCCGTGGTCTCTCCACCCTTGGGTGGAGCCGTTCAGCACAAGCAGGGAGTGCATGCAGTGTCCTGATAAAACCATTGTTGTTTTTCGGCCTCGACGTACGACCTTGAAGGCAACGTTCCACACGCGTGTCCGGAAGCTTCTGCCATTGACACAAGAATCACTGGCCTCCTTGTGCAGCCAAACACTGATACAAGGTGAACATTAAGTTCACTCCCCATCCACTGCAATAGCCTTTGGAACAAACATAAAACACTGATGTATTTGGGTCATAAACCCACTCATAAAGGGTTCTGCTGGATCTTCCCTAGCAAAGGTGCTCTCATGAGGTCTTCTCGACTCGTCTTATGTTACCGCACATGCCGGGCGGATCCGTGTGAATGTTTCCCCGCTCTCACAGTGCATGCTGGGAAGAGGCCCCTTCCTTCTACTACAACAGCAAAGATCTGCCCATGAGATATGGAGATACGCTCCCCATAAATACCGCCTGGTTCAATACTGTTTTCTCAACAAACGTGATACCAGCTAAACACACAAGCCCCTCTTGTAGCTTTGTAATGTCTTATTAAAGCAAAAAATATATATATGATTTCCACTCAACCATCCATCTAGAATAAAGCTCTATTAGCACCAACAATGGATTCTTCCCACACACACACACACACACACACACACTTGACCCATGACTTTCATAAGGATCTCTTGCATCACACCACTGTGCTCCAGCCGCAGTTTCAGGAGGGCAATGGGGAGATTTATGATCGAGCAGACGCAACCCCCCCCCCACCCATCCACCCCCAACCAACCGCAGGAAGTGCCTAATCTGGACACGCACGGCCACTTCCTCTTCGGTGCAGCGGATGGCCCAACAGCGGGTGGTACTGGGGGGTGGGGGGGTTGGTGTTGGGGGGGGGGTCACTGATGCCTCGTTAATGAACGCCCTCCTTCAAGGCCACGCGGCACAGCTGAGCTCTGCGCTGAGGTTTGGTGCGTTCCACAAGCGAAAATAGATCAAGATCAAAGGGCCATGCACAGAATAATACTGCAATACAAACACTACATTGATTGAAGAATTTCAGTTTAAGGTCAGGACAAACTCTAATAACGCTAACTGGATGTGTGTGGCGTGGTTTCGGAGATTTGATGAAATGTCAATCATATAAATGTCTGTTCGGTTATAATGTTCAGAGAACACTTGCTTCCACCGGAGTACTTTATTTAAATGGAAATACAGATGCGATGATCGATGCGAGCTTCAACATCGACGTGCAGCACCCCTTACCCCACACAGTCACAAAAGACAGTTGATATGCACGTTAACAACACATCTACCCTTGCAGCCATTGTTTTACGCTGCCTTTTAAAAAGTCTTCATTGACCCAGCTCTCATTTAATTAATATTATATTTAGTGGTGGGACTTTAACGCGTTAATTTCGATTAATTAATTACAGGAAAATTAACGCACTAAAAAAATTAACGCATTTTAACGCATTTAACGGACGAGACACTTTTGCACCGGAATGTTTCTCAGTGCACGAGTTCCAGACATACAGATTATATGGACGCACAATAAGATCATGATGGAGATTACTGAAGAGGCTACGCTGGTGGATGAGAAATTTAAATATAAGAAACTTCCAGAAGGAAGTACAAACACAAATAGTGTTATTTACACTTTATGCAGGAAGGAGTTCGCTTATCACAGGAGCACTTCCACCCTTCATTACCACCTCAACGCAAAACATGTTGCGGCTAAAGCTGGGCGTACACTGTATGATATTTTAAATCGTGTACTCAGCTCCAGCTCAAACTGTACGACTAAATCGCAGGGAGAGTCGGCTCGTGGAGCTGCTTCAACAGTGCGATACTCTCACGAGGAGCGATTTGAATTTCAAACATGTTTGATATTCTTGCGACGCTGCGATTTCTGATTGGGAGTTGGTCGTGAGGTGTGAATCGTTCCTCGTTTACCTGTGTAAACTATACGATGCACGACACGCGATTGAGCCGAAACGAGTGAAAAATCGGCTGAAAATGGGCCAAAAATCGCACAGTGTACGCCCAGCTTAACGCGCAGGTCAGTAATGATAACTTAGCTGCTAAATGTATTCCTAATACGATAGGGTGACCAAACGTCCGTAATTCACATCCTGTGAGGAAACGTCCTGGCTTTTAAATGACCTTCATTGGACCATTAAGACTGGATTAAACTTTCGCGAGTGGCCGTAGCGCGCGACTCCGCACGCGTTTATACATGACGCGTCACATTATTTGTGTTGTCCGCTCCCTACAAGAAGCGCTGCACATTGCGTCAACTGATGCAAGTTACGAACTACCGTCCAGGGGTGGGTTTCCCAAAACGTTCTTAGCGCCAAGTACTTCTTAACCTCGTACGTAAGAATGAGGTAACGAAGTACTTGGCGCTAAGAACGTTTTGGGAAACTCACCCCAGAAAGACAATGTCGAAGAAAATCCAGCAGCTGTATGATGAGGAAAGAATTAAAACAGGTTATTGTGAAGAGTGCCACAAATGTGGCTCTGACTGGGGATCACTGGACCTCTGTTAGCAACAAGAATGATCTTGGTGTGACAGCTCATATAGATGATGAATCTATAGATGATGAAGATCCAGTCATTTGCTTTGAGCATGCAGAAGACCACTTCTAGGCACTATGGAGATGCCTGTGGCAGAAGCCTGGGAAATTAAAGAAAGTCTACCATCTAAAATGCTATTAAAAAACATCATCTGATTTACTTCAATTCTTCCAATATCCTGAACAAAACTCCCAAAATTAAACAACATTTTTGATCAGAATTTCCAATGTTCTGAACTGTTTTCTGCACACTACACATATATTGGTCTGTGTAGTAGACTGGTGGAAAAATAAACAAGATGTTGAAGTTTATGATTATGTTCATTGATTCATTCATCATTCAAACTTAAATTAATATTTCTCATGTTAAATACTGAAATGCGATTAAAATGCGATTAATTTCGATTAATTAATTACAAAGCTTCCGATTAATTTTTTTAATCTCGTCCCACCCCTAATTCTATTATTATTATAAAAGATGATGCAACAACGCTAGAAATGAAGCTTGTATCACAAATAAACGATGGCTGACAAAAAAATTTCTCCTTCCTTAATAGAAAGCTGTGGAACTATAGTTTGTGTACAAGAGGACACTAGAATGACAGTAACCCCACACCCAGCACCTCCCCAGTGGAGGAGACACCTGTCTGACGTACAGAGGAAGCAAGTGGCTAACGAGTTGAGTCAGGTACATCAGAGCGACGATACAGTGCGTGTCCGCGGGGCTAGGAGTCGGAAAACAATGGAAACGAAAACACATGTGTGAGGACGGGTGTAATTGTGGGGTTGTGCGACATAAATCTCTGTTGCATACTGAATTGAAGCGACATCCAGGTTAAGCCCTATATTGGGTGCATAACATCTGTGCTGTTATGAATTCTGCATCGTGACAATCTCATGCCCGCGACATAATCACTCAGACCCAGATCAAAGCCCCTCCGGCACTGAAAGACAAACCAGAACCGCAGGAAAACCAGACCAGACGTATAGTACAGGCTCTGAAGCGCTCAGCTTCCAAGACTACAGGTCAGATCCCTAGACTGGTAATGCTGCGTCAAAAAGACATTAATGTTTTTCTTCTGGCTTTGAACATGTCACGCTCACGTGTCGCTGTTATTCCAAGAATGTCAAACTACAGGATCCCTGGGAACAATGGCCATCTTGCCATGTATATTTTGATTTGCCTGTCACTGCATGTTAATTTGCTACTTGAATGTTTTCACCCTTGTAGCAGTCATCAGCAGAAACAGGATTGTGTTGACAGCAACCTCTGCATATGTAGTTGATGGGGGACTCGGCTAAACCCGAATACCAGCGCTAAAATATTTAACACTGACCCAAGCCATGGCCATTTTTCCAAATGTCTATTCCTCAAATGGTGGGCTGTGTCGGCTGCAGCAGTGTGTAAACAGTCAAACACAATTGTCTGTTTACAAAGTTGACCCCTAACCTAATTCAATGTATTCTGCTTTGCTTTGTTAGGGTAATGGGGAATCTCTAAACTCACACATAGGCTTTAACCACTGTCAAATCAACCTGGGTTTGGCATCATTTGTAGCATTGGGATATACTGCTCTGTGACTGGATATGTAACGGAGTATAACATTTCATCTGAAAACAGAATTTTACAAAGCCTCACATTTGATTGGGCGGGCATGCTAGAAAAAAGAGGGCAGTGACAATGACATCAGGAACACATGTAACGTGAACTTGTTCAGTGCAGTTTCAAAGAAATATTCACCATACCAAGAGTAAGAGCAGATACTCTGCGTTAGAGTGTGGACTGTGGGCAATGTGACATACAGGTATGGGGTACTACCTTCTGGTAAGTTACTCAGGCAGCATAGTTTTAACTTGATCTGTCAGCAAAAAGGAAGCCAATGAATTCAACACGTCATTTATTTGCCTCAGTTTTCCTGTCAAAGTTTTAGTGCATTTGCAATAGAAAACAAATATCACCCTAGAGAAAACCTGGAAAGAGTTTATGCTAAATGAAAGCAACGGAGTGAACGAAACTTTGAAGTTATGTCTTAATTTTAAAAAGCACCCTGCATTTGAGACTGCACAGCTCGGACTAAAACAATCACATGAAGTTAAAATACAATGAAACAAAAGCTCTTTAGACGCAAGTCACACACACCTTCCTCACACTGTCCATTGCTAATAAGGCAGCCGAGAATACTGAAGAAACTCCACTTGAAAAGGATAAAGACGATTTAACGAGGAAACTCAGTTAACAGCGCTTAACACGTCGTAGCTCAATCTGTATTCAATATCAGTGTCCTATTTTAAAATCTCATTCCAGAGAAAGAATAATATTGTATAACATTTTATTTCGTATGTGCTCAAATGTCAGATTTACGTGCTACATACACGCCACACAAATGGTTATGATTAGGCAACTGTTTCTCTAGACTTACACGAACTTACACGACCTGCACGAATCAGGCTCGGGTCTACGTTTGGGTTTAAGCCTGTCTGACTAACACTTGGGGAAATCAAGCGAATTACACTTCTAGTGTTTACAACCTTCATCTTTTCTCGCAACGTCCTGGCCTCGCGTTTTCAAATCGAAACTGAATTTAGTGGAATATGAAGTAAATTAATTGGGTTTTTATTTTTTGCCATTTTGATGTCTCCTCTAATGTGAAGAAAAAAACACAATCCTACAATAGTGGCAATTTTGAACATTTGAAATGAATCTTTTATGGTCTTTTAAATGACAAAGTAGCGTATGTTATGCCCGTGTTTGAGTTAAATTTGAATACAGAAAGCTGCATTTAACTGCGAAAAAAATACACCTTGGTCGTCACTTCGACTAGTGGGACTACACTAAAAGAAGGATTGGTCTTAAACGAATTAAAAAACGCACATTGATCGAAGCTGTAACGAATTAAATCGCCGCTTCAGTCTTTTCCCCCGCTCGAAAACTCAAGTTTGTATTCCAATAACGAAATAAACTTTGTTGGTTACAGGTTTTCAAAGCGACGAAGCATCACTCACCTTTAACGAACTTCCTTGGAGGGAAGAGTGTGGGCTTGTACTACCAAACAACGAAGTTGTGAAATATACGTCTATATATTCTAGTCTATATATGCAGAAAATCCGTACGGTGAAACAGTTTCGCCAACCTTTTGCAACAGCAGGCCACTACTAAAGCTGTTTGTCCACAAGGAGCGAAGCGAGTGCGCCCAAATGGGCGTGGCCAACAGCTTCATTCATTGTGACGTCATCAAACCGCCAGTACCGTAAATATTCAAATATTCATTTACATCGGTGTAGTTCGCAGCTGTATTCTTGTATTTGCAGTCTAAATCTAAAAAAACTAACAGCCGGTCAGTCACACAAGGACACACGTGCAAAAATAAAAATAAAGAATTAAAAAACAGAACAAAACCAGAGATTTTAAGAGTTTTATTTTCTCTTTTATGCCTAGAAGTCAACTCAAGCATCTATGACTGGATTTAAGGGGTTGAAGGATATCAGTCTGTGTACAAAACTGTTGTAAACACATTTAAGAAAAAATACACCGACCAAGTTTGCAATTGCTCGGCTGGCAAAAAAGAAGGGTGAAAAACAATAAACAAACAAACAAAAACATATTTTCCACGTTCACCCTTTTCAATAAAATCTCACTGAACAGTTGAGGGCGCTATTGCACAAGTCAAAATGTACGACAGGAGCGGATTGTTTTAAGACCTAGAAAGCCTTAAAACATTTAAAACCACATAAAAAGCATTCTTTCTTCTCAATAGGACATGACAGCAGTCAATTTCCACTCCACCCATCACCTAGCAAAGACAACTCAGGAATTAAAGGAATAAGAATGCTAACCAACACCCATCACACAGATTCACTCTTCAATTTACATTTTAAAAAGCCCTAAAATAATTCAGTGGTGGAACATCATCGGCACATACTGGGTGGCAGTCAAAATCTACACACTGTATTTCCATTGGTCCACAGTATCAGGGCCACGGCATCATCCCTTTTCAGAATGTGGATAAATGGAACTCTAAATTTACATTGAGGGACTGCAGGAACATGTATATACTGGCTACATGTCTAATTTTAAAAGGTTCTCAATTGAAATATCAGAAAGCATCATAACTACTAGTGGTATAAACATATTCCTCATTTAAGGGACCTGGCATGTCCTCCATAAAACAGGATCTAGTTAGCTAGATACGCTGAACCAAACACGACGTGTCCATCCGCAGTGTGCTTTGCCTCATCTAATGTACAGTGCAGAGTTTTTGGCTTAAGTTATACTGTTATATGAGGAATTGCACACTACAAAATGCCCCTCCGACACTTGTTTTATGACCCTGGCCAACAGCAATGCGGAGTGATTTGCAGCCAGTCATTGTTTTTTCAAGCGTACCCTCAGTGTTTGGGACCAGCTGTGCCTACAGTCAACAACAAACCCCTTAGCACCCGAGTGTCAGAAAAGTTGCTCATCTTTCGTATTGCAAAGTTACACGAGAGGCAGGGGCTTCTTCTTGTGTTTCGTTCTCCTGTGTAAATCCCTGAATGACCACATCACACTTCTGAAATACACCATGTATAGGCCAACGTTGGTTGATATTCACTTATTCTTCATGTAGAAACAAAATATACTGCATGGCATTTATTTTGGGTGTGGTGGACAGTGGAAGGCCATGCTGAGAACAACCGACATTAGCACTGAGCACTGGCTGAGGTGAGTGTTGGCCATGACTGTAATTTCTCCTGTGACAGCACCACTACATTCACTGCCTTTGTGCACGTCCTTTAAATACAATCACTTAAAACTTTGCATAAAGACAAAGCAATAAAAAAAATAGATATATATAGAAAAGGGGGAGGGGTCCTTTGTGTCAAGGTGCAAATGAAACACCAAAACATGGCTTGGTACATGCACGCATATGACTCCCTATTAAAAGAACACACCTGGAAGAGAGTACTCCTAAACTCTTTAGTCCTTTTATGAAGAACAGGCACACATTAAAATCTATTTCTATTTAAAACATGGGTAAACCAGAAAACATTTTCTACATAGCAGCGAAATGACAGGCATAAAGTGGACTGGAAAATTCATATCAAGAGGGAAGTGTATTAAAGACAATGCATATATTAATAAGGACATATATTATGTACAAATATAATACAAGGGTTGTGGGAGATCGAGACAGCTTTTGTGTAAAATCACCAACGACAGGCTTCAGCCGTCCGGCTGGTAGGACGGAAAGGGGCGGCGCTCCTTCACCTAGCGTGTAGAAAGCAAAGATGAAAGAGGCAAACAGCGTTAATATTTTATAAAGGTGTCGGCATATGTGGAAATGTGGGCGAGCTTGGCCGCACACGCTCTCTAGGTGGGAGCGGGGACGGGGGCGGGGCCTACCCTGGGGTGGGCGGGAGAGGGACAGCGTCACATGGTCCTGCCGTACTCGATACCGCTCTTGGACGAGAGGCCCGACCACGGCAGGAAACTGCGCAGGAGGCTCTGTGCTTGGCGGTAGATCCTCTGGGGGATGGAGCACGGGCTGAGGCTGGCCAGGGCCGAGCCTATATGATGAATATAATCAGTGAGGAGGGAGTTAAGGAGAACGTGAGTGAGTGGGAGTACCTTTTCCACACAGCGGGATTCCGTCTCCATTTCACCTTGAGGGCAGACGGTCCCCTGGGCGGCGTTGCTTTTGCAACCCGACTGCCTTCAAGGTGAAACGGAGACTAAACGTCCCAGCTCCGTAAACACGCTTTCCCCCACAAATCACGTTACACAACAACCTCCGCAGGCAGAAACCACCCCTTCCATCACCGACGCACTGGCCCGAGAGACACGTACACATAAACCCAGATACATAGGGGGATAAAGAAAGGATATTAGATTGTCCAGGGAGGATGGCCACCGTTGATGTAGAGGACGTAGGTGAACCCATCCTTCAGCACTCCTCGGATGGAGTAATAATAGGGCAAATAGTGGTGCTGCTTAAAGTCTCTGTTCTCGTAGAAGTGAATGGCCGTGAGATTGGTGGTGAGCACGTGCAGGTAGATGGCCTTGCAGTGGTCCTGGGCTGTGGTGGAGATGTGATCCTTCAGACTGTCCAGCAAAAGGGAGCCTGGGGGGGGGGGGGGGGGGGGGGGGGGGAGTGGGGGGCAGATTAACTCTCCACCTAAACAAACATCAGCCGTTAGCATTATGCTAATGAGTTCACAACAAAGGGAGGCTAACTGTAGCAGGTGTTTGGGGGCATGATCCAGTCTGTACAGGTGAACTGGAGGGCGATTCATGTGAAGGTGATGCGGTTCCTTACCTATTCCGTGCTTTCGAAACTCCTTCACCACGCCTAAGCTCAGGATGTACGCGACCTGAGTGTCAACAGGAAAGCTGGAGGCTAGAATGTCCCCATCCTGCCGGGAAGCAACGCGTGTCGTGTAAAGGTGACAGACAACAGCAGCCGAGCAGAATTACTAACTCCTCCATTTTCACGCTTGGAAAGAAAACGGCTCAGACACAAATGGGGAATAAGCGGCACCAAGACAACACTGACGTGTACCCTTTGCGCAGAAGACGCCCTTTACATGAATCGACCACGACCCGCTGAGGTCGTATACATGAATGTTGCGAGACAAGTCGCCATAACATTTAGAGCAGCATTGTTTCAATCACAGCCTGAGTCTTCTATGGTCGCGATGTCCTTTGCTGCGTGGAGAAATTCAGTCAAGGGCACGTGGGATGTACAGTCTAATTAATCACACTCTATAAAAAGGTTCCTGACAGGCCAGAGTGCTCCATTTAAAAGGCATTGAAGTGCAGCCTTCTGGTCTTGTGCAAACAGGCTATAAAGTAGTGATATTTTATATCACCCTGAGCACTAAACCAAAATCCTAAAAAAATAAAAACCATACTGTTCATAGACAAGTTACGAGTCTGAAATGACAATTAATATCTTGTAAATAGAGTTGAATTTGAAATTGTGCCTAATATAAAATCACACAAGCTTATTTTTAGTTTAGATATATTCACACCAAAAGATGCAACCAGTTTAAGAACAACAACCTATGCAGTGACCAGCAACACTGGCTAAAGGCACAGCTCTGGCATTACTAGTGCCCTGTCAATGACCTGAAGTAAAAACAGCTGTGATCCAAGGACAAGGGCACTTATCTGTGCAGAAAGGTTGCTACAGCCAGTACGCACAGCTGTACACCAGGCAGTAGTCATGCATGCGACCACCTGGTTGGCAGTGGCTGTCTAGCTAATAACCAGTGAACCCCACACAAGATGGTCCACATGGGCCACTCGAGAAAGCAGAAAAGCCTTCTGACCTCTTTGTGCACTTTCGTCCTGGCTTTTATTTCCGCCACGATCATCCCCACGATGCCGCCCTTGAAGGTCGCAGCCAGGGAGAAGAACTTTTTGTTTGACGTGATGTCATGGTACCACGAGTCAGGATACCTACGTGGTAAATAGGGGAAAAAAAGAACAGTCAACGCCAAACCAGCAAGATGAGAAAACAGAGCTGTTGAGGAATAAACCCACCGGCAGAAAACTGACACTCCATTACAGCAAACGTACCGTTAATCAAGTCATACTTACCCGAGAAGAACAGACAGCAAAAACATCACGCATATCAATAGCTTATAAGAAATATTGAAATATGAAATTGAGAAAAATGTAAACAAGAGATGCAGAAAACACTAGAAACTAATAATGGTGGGAAAGCTTAATTTATGATATAAAGACAACTGAATACTCACTCAATGGGGAACCAATCGCCACAGAGCACTTTAATGCTGTCTATGTCATCTTGGCACAGGAGACGGAGCTTGATTTCGCTGAGGGCAGTGGGGGGCACCACGTCGGTCATTCACACCTGCACACAAGGGCACTTAAGCACTTAATTATAGCACTTAAGTTATGTGCCATTTAGGATGGATTACAAATAACTTATTTCATTTAAATACTGGTTATGCGAGATGCAATTTCATTCCTATGAAAGTTAAAGTCAATTGAGGGCACAAGCTCTTAGAATTGAGTTTTTACTTTCACAGATATAAGAAAATAGCAGCCCATATTTATTATTTCTGTGTTGTTAATAAGTTCTCTCGACTCCCAGCTAGCTACCAACCACATTAAGCTGTTGTAAGGTTTGAGAAAAGACAGCCGAAGTTAGCCAGTTAGCTACCAAGTTTTTCAAGCTATTGATTATGGGGGAAATACAATTAATGGTAGAAGGTTTTATCAAAGGAAAAATATGTGGTTCACTAAACGTATAACCCGTTCACCCGGTTAATAAGACAACTGGTTTAGCTACAAGCTGTCTTGCTAGCGAGCTAACCCACCTAGCAGGCTGCATTAGAGCAGTATTAGCCAGTTAGCGCTAGCTAGCTACCTGAGGCGAGCTGGGTGTCTGACTTTAGCTTTCAACACAAGAGAGGTCGTCAATTATTTGTTAACCTGCCTTATTTCGACGCTCGAATAAGTAGAAGGGTCGGCGAGGGTTTGCCTCTGTGTCCTCGGAGAGTGTTCAAAGCAGTGGTATCATTGTGATAAATAGTAAAATAGAGTCCAGGATGGAGACGAGACATTCGGTTAGTGACTGTTGTCGCTCTCTGCGATGCATTAGCTGGCCTAGCAGTGTTAGCTTCGTTGCTAGCACCACAAACTCTATGGTAACTACACACACTCTTCCGGTAGCCTCAGTGGACGCGTTTTTACATAACAGCCGGTGTAACATTTGACACTTTCAAATGCAAAAAAGACTTCAAAAGTCTTTATTTGTAATATTTGTATGGACGAGTTTTTGGGGACTTAATAATGTGTATAAAAAGCAAATGAATAAAAAAAAAGAAAATTAAATAAATGTTTCGTTTCTTCAATGATTTAAAGTTGTTAAACAAGCATTTTAATTACGAATGAAATAATTATATTTAAAATATTTAAGTATTATTTGTCTATATATTTGGTGACGCTACAGGAGGGTACTAATGCCGAGCAGGGCATATCCAGTGTGAGGAGCCTCAGATAAGGTCCTTAAAACTACCCACCTACCTCACTAACAAAGAGAGGAACAGTTGTCTGTGAACCTGAGAGAAAATTAAAGCAATTAATTAATTAAAACAGAAAAATAAATTAATAAAATATTAATTAAAGCAGAATATAAAAATGTATGTCCATGGTAAAAAGCCGATCTGTACAGCGTACACTCAGAACCTCAAGCTTGGCTCGACTCGAAACTCCATGTATAAAGTCTCATGGAAGACAAAGCTCCAGACTATTCTCCGTCCTGGCTCCAAGATGGTGGAACGATCTTCCATTAGCTGCTAGGACTGCAGAGTCTATTGCTATCTTCAAGCGTAGACTGAAGACTCACCTGTTTGTTGAGTTCTTACCAGAGCACTAATTCAGCTGATACCACTTGCCATTGTTCTTAAATTGTATGTCTGTCTATGGTTATCTGTGCTTCTTGGCAAATGTCTAACTTGCAAAACACTAAGTAATGACATTGACTCCTGTAGTTTAGTAGTAGTCTGACTCAATGGTGTCTTGAATTCTGGCCTATCCGTACTATTACCTAGGATGTATTCTGTGATCAGAAGCAAAGCACTTTGTAAGTCGCTCTGGATAAGAGCATCTGCTAAATGCCTAAAATGTAAATGTAAAGCAAACTCCCTGAACACGATCCAGCAACCATTGCGTTAGCAGATGTCCAAGTGGTATGAAGTATGAAGAGCAGGACAGCTCCAGGCCCTGACATGGTCCACACTCAGTGGCTGAAGAAGTTAGCCTGGCAGCACTATTAATCACACTCTAATGAGCCAACTGCTAATGGGTGGAACCCACCCTGAATGGTTAGCTGAAGGCCAGATGGTCCTGATCATGAAGGATCCCCAGAAGGTTCCAGATGGTTCCATCCAACCACCAGCCAACAACCTGCCTCTGCACAACATGTATGCTCCTATCAAGTATCACTGCGGATAGTGATAGGGTCCCAGAAAGGCACAAGTAAGAACACCAGAGGAGCCCAGAAGATATTTGTGGCAGGGGCAGGTCTAGGATTTTCCTGAGTAAGGGGCCATCAAGGGGCTACAATATTCATAGAGGGGCCAACTATATGTCCAACATCATTGCACACCATCCCTGGTATTGGTAGTGTATACATTTCACTAGTAGGTTTGTGAAAATATTGCTAAATTGTCAATACTGCTACTGCTTTATCACCATTCACAAAATGATGTTTCTCACACCACATCTCATTTAGGGGGGCCTTGGTGGTGAGGGGGGGGGGGGGGGGGCAAGGATGTCGCGACAGGAAATCTTGTGGCTCTTGTGTTCATCAGGAAAACATTGACATTCAAAATTAGCACTTATTTACCAATCAGGAGCAACATTTGTCACTGGTTTATCTTCTCTATATGAGCTCAATGTTTGTAGAATATTTGCAGTAATTTCATTCATCCAGTTAAAATTCTCATAAGAGCTCTTGATCCCCCATGCTGTGATTTTTTGACTCAGAAAAAGGTACTGCAGTAATCATCAGCCAGTAGGGGTCTCTGTTGAGGCACTTGAGGCAAATAGACAAAACTCGTTTTTAGTTGCCAGCTCTCATAGGCAGTAATGTTCCAGCGATGTTTACTACAGGCTAATGCTGAAAGGTACCTAACCTTATATATACATAATCAATCCACCACCTGTTTGAAACACACTGTAAATATAGCGAAAAATACAGAACAGTATTTTGAATTATTTAGTAGGCCTATCTGAATATATATATATATATATATGTGTGTGTGTGTACATATATATATATACAACATTTTTGTTAACAGAAACCTGCAGCACTGGTAACAAGGGAAGGGTCTATATAAAAAGAGAAAAAAAGAATTAATTGGCCAAACATTTCTGTGTCAAGGCTGAAACTGCAGTTAATGTGTGATGAACCTTATCAACACAAATCCTAAAACACCAGTGTTGCCAAAAAAAAACTGAACAGAAAAGAACTGAAACAAACATTACGTCAAATCACTTTTTGAATAAAACACTTGCTTACAAATATCATCTTTTATGCAGTTCTAGACCTACTCTTACTGACCTAGTGTGAGCAGTCTATGAGATATTCAGACGGTGGATGTAAGAAACCAATCAGATCATACTATTATTAGTTCATTCTTTAAAATGATTATTAGAACTACTGTCATTTAATTTGTCTTCATATTCGGCATTGACTTTTCAACCCTTCTGGCCCTATCAGTAACAACCCTAGACTAAATCACTTTTCTGTAACCTAGTTATCTTTTGTAGCCTCTGATTAAACTACACGGAACTCCAATTTAAATACAACACATACAATACAAAAAAATGTCAATTTTCAGTCCAATAACTCTCTCATACACCAGTGATCTAAATTGTGAATATTAAAAATGTTTCATGGTGATTTAATCTTATCCCTTATCCTTTACATGCACATTATAGTCTCCTTTCTGGATGGAGTTACAGCTGCAAAAGGGCACAACATTCCCACACATTTCACAAATAAAAGGCCCCCAGGAAAAATGATACCACTTGTAGGTGGTGGGCGAAAGGTGCTGTGATAAGTATAAAGAGCTTTTCTGTTAGTCTGCTGGGATTTCACAGAATAAAAGGTACAGAGTGAAGTCGAGGCACATCTCAACAACAGGTAGTGTTCTTAATGGTTTTCCCCAAATGGATTTATTTTCAAATTACAACCTCATGACATGAGACCTTACTGTCAGAAAATGTAAGTATTACAGAATGCATGATCTTTGCTGAACGTCTCTCTGTCTATTCTGATGTAGAATGAAGACTACAGTTACCATTGCCCTGCTGCTGGTGTTTGTGAATCTGGGAAGCTCCTTACTGATCGGAGCCTTTAACGTCAGAGCCTTTGGGAACAAGAAAGCGTCCAACGCCACACTGCTCGACCTCATAACTAAAGTGAGTTGAACGGGAGTTCACGTCACCCACACCATCTCCACTGCTGGTGAGGGCTTAACGTTCTCACAGACGGAGTATTTTGTGTTTCTGCAGATAGTGCAGCGGTATGACGTCGTCCTTATCCAAGAGGTACGGGACAGTGACCTCTCTACCACCAACAAGCTAATGCAACGCGTGAACGAGTGAGTGTGAATGCAACCCATTCATGTGTGAGAGGCACTCAAATCTCAGAAGTTCTGTCTATGTTAATTTAGCGCGTCAATCTCATACTCAGGGTTCCTTCTCCGTACAACTACAAGCACATCGTGAGTGAACCGCTGGGCAGGAGCACTTATCAAGAGAGATATCTCTTTATCTACAGGTACCGTTTGACCTGCAATATAAGCAGAGGTGGACATTCCAGGTTCATAAAATAAAAGTCCTTCCCAGGATTTTACTCAAGCTTGCTGGATTTTCTAATTAGTGCAAACCAGGTAAAATTAATTGAATCTACACAACCCTAGAAACCTGAGCAAAGTCTTGGTGAGGGTTTTACTTTCTGAACCTGGAATGCCCACTTCTGAATATAAGCAAACAAGTTCCCTACATAGCAAGCACCCTCACAGGTGTTTGTGCTCACCAGGCAGGAGACCGTCTCAGTGGTGAAGAACTTCACCTATGATGATGGGTGTGAACCCTGCGGAACGGACACATTCAGCCGAGAGCCATTTGTGGTTATGTTCTCATCGGCTTCCTCAGGTTTATATGGTCCTTAGTTTTCCTGTTTAAGGGTTTTAAATTAACTTCTCTAATAATAATGAGTATAAGAATGGATGATATATTTGAATTTGACAAAAGCTCTTGACTGGAAATTAATTCAGTTTATTTTACCACACTGTTTAACACAGTTGTACCTTCAGGGGAATAAACATCTTGACTAAAAGTTCATGAACAGATAAGTGTGAAGTTTTGTTAGCGGACAAAACAACGTAACCAAAAAGCTCTTGCTAGTTAAAAAAAAAAAAAAGGAAAGCGGAAACAAATGTATAGTGTACCATGGTAACCAAGTAATGTACAGAGGCTAACAGATGAGCATATGTGTGTGCTTCCTCCAGTCGTGCAGAACTTTGTCCTGATCCCTCAGCACACGTCCCCGGACCTGGCTGTCCAGGAGGTGGACGCACTGCATGACGTGGTCCTCTACACCAGACAGCAGTGGAGCACCAATGTAACGCTTAAACCTGGGCATGTGGTTGGAATGGGTGGTGTCAAAAAGGAGTTTGATTCCTAGTCATGGACTTATTGAAATCTAATGCACCACGTGAGAATGTACGATGAAGAACTGGTCTGTTTCTTGTGGTTTTGCAGAACATTTTGCTTCTGGGCGACTTCAACGCTGGATGTGGCTACATTACGGACAAAAACTGGTCACAAATCCGACTGTACACAAACAGGAGTTACCACTGGCTAATCCCTGATAGTGCAGACACTACCGTCACAGACACGGTCTGTCCCTACGACAGGCAAGTCCTACACCAGCGGGACATGTCCAGAAATACTGACTGCAGAGGTCCCGGTTTGTGCCTCACACTTGAAACACACTGACAAGAAAACATTTTAGAAAATGTCATGTACCAGAAATACCTATTGGACTTTAAGCCTTCATTTCATCATATTAAATAATTGTTTTTCTTACCGACAGGATTGTATCCACCACTGACATGCTGAGAGGCGTTGCAGAGACGGCCCAAGTCTATGACTTTATGACAGCTCTGGGACTAAGTCACAGCTGGGTAGGACTCCCCCCCCCCCCCCCCCCCCCCCCCCCCCCCCCCCCCTTCCCAGCTTCCATTCATGTAGTGAACAGAGATAACTGCCTCCACAGCTGGGAAGCCCTATGTGCTTAACTGGGAGGACTGGTGTACTGTGTGTAAAGTGTTGTCTTGTTCCTGGCGTGTGTGTGTGTGTGTGTATGCGTATGTGTGCCTTAGGCGTTGGCCGTCAGCGATCACTTCCCCGTCGAGGTCCAGCTCATTTGAGCTGCTCTGTGGGTCTCCATGGATCTTTCTGCATAAAAACTAGCACTTAATAATAAAGTCATCAGCAGCAGTTAGTGAGAAATATTTTTTATGAAGCTATACAAAGTTATGAGGTGCTGATCAGGAGTTCCACCAAGTACTTTCTACAATAAAGGCTTTTGGACAAAAAAAACCTACCTTTTTTGCTATTGTGGTGTCCGATGCTTTGACCCTCACAAAACTAAGGTCAAGAAAAGTTTCCTTGTTCTCTATTAGTAAAGCTAACTGCAGGCCAACTATGGTACTGTTTCTGGCTATTTCTGATCAGAGTTTTTCAATGGTGACTCATATTCAATAGTGTAATCTTATATGAAATCTAGCTATCATCGCTCTATAAACCAGGCCCACATCAGAGAGCTGGAGAAGCGATGTGCAGACACAAACGCAGTTCCATCTTCCATTACTGTTACGTTTGCCAGAAAAAAGTCAGATTAACAACACACACACAGTACAATCCAACATATCACCCCTACCATAAAGAACAGGTTCATGGTCACATTTAAACAGGTCACAGTTGAAAGCAGAGGCTCATGGGATGTGACTCAGTCCTTTCTTCAGACCTTCTTCTTCTTCAGTGCTGCCAAATACATCCCGAGAGACTTCTGGATCGAGTCTTTCGTGATGAAACCGATGAAGTTTTCAATGTCAGCTTCCCTGTTCGCTAGCAGCTTGTCAACCGTGGGTTTCCTCATCATGGACTTGCTGATCTCCCGGGCGTGACCTGCAGACAGCACACATCAGGGCACTTCAGGAACAATCCACTTCAAGACACCATGCCTTCATCTTTACTCTACATCCATCAAAAATGAATCTTCATGAAGACATACACTGATGTCAGTCACTTAAGTGCAGATAAAAGTGTAAAACTGACCTGGGACGGTCAACCACTTGGCCAGAGTGTTCGTAGCCGTGCTGAGAACTTTGTCCTCGGGAACAAGCTGGTCCACCAGGCCAATCTTCAGAGCTTCTGGAGCACTGTACATTATGCCCATCTGAAGAGAAAGCTCTGTTGTTCTGTGACCCACTGTGTTCACCATGGTTTCCTTAAACCTGAGACAGGTACCAGACAGCGGGTTTCCCTACACGTGCTTTGAAAATTGGAATCCAAAAGAAATCTGACATTACTACAGCTAGGTTGGTATATAGTGCCAACAGGCATACAAACAGTCAGAAATAACACAATATCAGCCAAGAATATAAAAACAAATGGTATAAATTAGAACAATTGTAAAGATGTATTTTAAACGACAAATTAAATATACTGAAACTGGCATCACCATATATTGATGAATGTGGTAGGAACATGGGTGTCAATCTCTGTGAATGAGTTGGGGCTCACGTTTGCCCCAACTAGTTTGCCCCAAAAAAGAAACAATATTTGTGTACACTGCTGTACTGATTACAGCCGTGTGCATTACTGACCAGAAGGGAGCCACAATGCCGAGCTGTGTTTCATTGAGTCCTATGGCGTATCGAGGATCGTCAGCCATGATCCGGTAGTCACAACACATAGCCATTAAACAGCCCCCTGCAGGACTGGCACCCTGAAAACAGCACACAGAGTCAAACTGTGTCAACAACAAACAAACGCCTGAGCCTGGGGAAGCTACGGTGGCCCGAGAGGCTCAGGTCAAAGGTCAGAGGAGTGCATCACTTAGAGGATGCTCACGTTGATGGCGGCGATCGTGATCTTGCTGAAGCCGTACAGTTTCAGCCACATGTCCTGAACGGCCTTCCAGAAGGCCCCACAGTGTTCAGGACCCGTCCCGTACATGTCCATGATGTCCAGGCCTGCTGAGAAAATCCTCGGCTGGGCCTGTGTTAAATAAATAAACAGTGTAGTAGCAGACAGACAGACAGGCAGACAGACAGGCAGGCAGACAGACAGACATAAATATTGGGGGCAACTCTTCAGATACTACAACAGCAGTGTTCTTACTTTTCTTTTTTCAGGCTTTCTTTTCAGTGTGTGCACTTACATGCAATTAATAATCCGATCATAATCAAATTTCTCAAGGAAATGTAATTATTGAAGTGGTCATGTAAATAGCATATCCCATTTCTTAGATCGGAACATGGCTTAGAAATCAGATTAATACATTTGCTAAAGAGAGATAGATTTTAACTCCGTATTCTGTTTATTCAGTGCATGAATATCTGTACTCTGATTTATTTTGCATTTCCCTAGTCTGTGTATTCTCGCAAACAAGACCGGAGTGGATGTGCAGAAACGTTCTGGAATTAAAAGCAGCACCCATGAAATGTCTATTAAATACTTTGGGGAGATTTTTAAATGCAGTACATGCACATGTAAATGAAGAATCTGACCTGTGCACTACCAGTAACCATAAAAAAAAACCAAGAAAGATTCATATTTGCCACTAAAGTGGGTCCATGTTTGCAAAAAGCCATGCCAGGGAGCCTTAAGTTCACAACACATCATTCTGAGAGATTATTGCATTGGTTTCAGAGTAGTAATTCAATTATTGCTTGACTCATGTAAACCCAGAGATTTCCAATTATCTGAAAACTGAAGTACATGTAAACACGTTGATGGGATTACTGAAGAAATCAGATTTTTTTTGGAGTTATCAGATTATTAAATGCATGTAAACACTCATTTTTAAGTGTGTGCCCTGTCCTGCATTTTGACTTCAGTGAGGCAAATTACAGGCCGACCTTAGTTTGTATGCAGCTAAATTAAAGACTGAAACCATTAGCCTGCTCGCCAGTGTACAACCCTGTCGTGTCGTCCGAGCTCCCAGTGACTTACGGAGGTCAGAATGACGCCTCTGCAGCTCTTGTCGAGTTCAAGCTTCTCCAGACTGATGGAAAACTCCGTGAGAAAGTCAAGACCCATACTGTTGACAGGAGGATTCTGAAACTTCATTACAGCAATGCCTGCGCACAAACGTCACAAGGAAAAAGACATGTAAAATCCATCTTCACATAACAGCACATTTGCAGTGCAGAACAGGAGGTGTGTGTGTGTGTGTGTGTGTGTGTGTGTGTGTGTGTGTTGGGGGAGGGGGGGGGGTGTTATACATTTTAAGGTGTCATCTCGTACCATTACTGCTGTCCAGTTCCACCTTGATTTTTGACGAAGTTGACATATTTCTGTTGTTGGAACCCAAGTGTGACCGTGCATAAGGTCTCCCATGTCTACAGCCTCCCGAGAGTGTAGAAAGAAACCCTGAGAGACACACGGTATGGAGCGTGTGTGAACACACACAGCTTATCCACAGTCTATTTACAGCTGCCACTAATATGCAGTTAGCCATGCATGGCTTTATTTCTCTACGTCATACAACCGATACTACCTTGGTCGTTTATCTGTAATCCTCCCTAAATTTATTTTAATCCTACAATTTTTACGTACGCATATGTATTCATGGACGTGAAAGCACCAAACAAATGACCGAACCCTATAAAAATGTAATGCAACGTTAAGACGGATATGAATAAAAATAATGTATAACAGCAGTCCTCAAACATTCACTGATAATGGCGACATGCACGAATCTGAACCGACAATCCTAGCTCACCTATTCCACTATTTTTCCTGAAGGACATTTGACCTTTGCACTATTTTTCTGTGCAAGCAATTGCACATCGCTTGGCTGATCTGTAAAATCAGGATCGGGTGATCTGGTTTAGGTCACTAAAAACATTAGGAGCGATTTTCACTTGGCTGTTCCGACTATTATTTTCGTGGAGGACTGCTCACCTTTGTCCTACTTTTCGTGCAAATATTTGCCACAGTTTAATTTGGTTAGACATTTATCAGATAGTCGTAAAACAATGCCACGAATAGTGAAATCGAGTAACAAATATTAAACAAACGTACCAGAAAACTCCAACCTTGCTACTTGTCTCAATATAGTTGCCATGTCGCGAGCTTCCTTCCCGTGACGTCGACGTTCGATGGTATGACCGCCAGTGATGACGAATTACACCGGATAAACGTCACAGATAAACAACCATCAAGAGAGGGGCAACACTGTGGATGAAATCTCGATTTTGTTTGAAGCGAAACTCATGAAATATACATATTCACTCATGATAAGCATGTCATTTATCTACTGTTATACATACAAAGAGGGGTACTGATGCTTTGTATCAATTTTACATTCTTATTATTATCAAATTAAATCAAATAAAATATATTTGTATAGCAAATATAATATAATAATAATAATACATTCTTATTATTATATACTTGATATTCTAAAATGGGAATTGTACTGCTGTAAAATTATTATATATAAATGAAAGTATAAAATTCATCATATATACATTTCAGGAAAGAAAGTGTATGAAGGCAAGCTTATTGACTGGCTTTATTTTAAAAGATGCACAATATCCTGGAAGTACAGTGTAATCTTCCTTCTGGGCCACTTCAACGCTGGATGTGGCTACATCATGAATTACAACTGGTCACAAATCCGACTGTACACAAACGAGTTACCACTGGCTAATCCCTGATAGTGAAGACACTACCATCACAGACACGGTCTGTCCCTATAACAGGCAAGTCCTACACCAGCGGGACATGTCCAGAAATACTGACTGCAGAGGTCACGGTTTCAAACATGTGCCTCACACTTGAAACACACTGACAAGAAAACATTTTAGAAAATCTGAAATACGCTTTCTGTGGCACAAGTGGTGGTAATGTACCAGAAATACCCATTCGACTTTAACCCCTTTCATTTCATCCTATTTAATAATTGTTTTTCTTACCGACAGGATTGTATCCACCACTAACATGCTGAGAGGCGTTGCAGAGACGGCCCAAGTCTATGACTTTATGACAGCTCTGGGACTAAGTCACAGCTGGGTAGGACTCCCCCCCCCTCCCAGCTTCCATTCATGTAGTGCACAGAGATAACTTCCTCTGCAACTGGGATGCCGCATGTGCTTAACTGGGAGGACTGGTGTACTGTGTGTGGGTGCATGTGTGATGTGTGTTTTAGGTGCTGGTCATCGGCGATCAGTGTGAAGATCCACCTCATTTGAGCTGCTCTGTGGATTACTCACTGAGGGCTAGAACTTTAGGGCAATGGCTGTTGTAAAATGTGGTATACTAATAAATTTGACTTTGACCCATAGAAAACTAAGGTTATGCACATTTACCTTGTTCTCTATTAGAAAAAGTAACTCTAGGCCAACTAAGGTGCTGTTTTGGCTATTTCTGATCAGTTTTTCAGTGGACAATGGTCACAGCTGAAAGCAGAGGCTCATGGGATGCGATTCAGTCCTGTCTTCAGGCCTTCTTCTTCTTCAGTGCTGCCAAATACATCTCAAGGTACTTCTGGTTTGAATCTTTCGTGACGAAGTCGACAAAGTTTTTAACGTCAGCTTCCCTGTTCGCTAGCAGCTTGTCAACCGTGGGTTTCCTCATCATGGACTTGCTGATCTCCTGGGCGTGACCTGCAGACAGCACACATCACACACTTCAGGAACGATCCACTTCAAGACACCATGCCTTCATCTTTACTCTACATCCATCAAAAATGAATCTTCATGAAGACATACACTGATGTCAGTCATTTAAGTGTAGATAAAAGTGTATAACTGACCTGGGATGGTCAACCACTTGGCCAGAGTGTTCGTAGCCGTGCTGAGAACTTTGTCCTCGGGAACAAGCTGGTCCACCAGGCCAATCTTCAGAGCTTCTGGAGCACTGTACATTATGCCCATCTGAAGAGAAAGCTCTGTTGTTCTGTGACCCACTATATTCACCAAAGTATCCTTTAACCTGAGACAGGTACCAGACAGCAGGTTTCCCTATTCATGCTTTTAAAATTAGAATCCAAAAGACAACTGACATTAGGACAGCTAAGTGTTATTATATAGTGCCAACAGGCATACAAAAATGATTAGAAATAAATAGTACCACATCAGCCAATAAAATACAAATAAGCTGTACATATTAGAACAATTAGAAATTTGCAAGTATTTTAAATGACAAATTAAATACACTGAAAGTGGCATCGGTATATGTTGATGTATATGGTACATACAGGGGTGTCAATCTCTGTCCACTTAAAGTTCAGGCTCACATATGATTCTCTCAGAAACGACTCAATGCATGAAATCTTAAATTTCACCACAATTCAATTTTGTCTTTGGTACAGCTCAAATCTATTTTCAAGTGAGACAATGCTAGCTTACATCTGCCCTAACTAGCTTGCCTCTGCTCTCCATACACACAGGCCTGCTCCCCCCTGCTACACACAGCTCTGGACTCAAAGAGGAGAATTACACATAGAAAAAAAGAGCGTAAATTGAGCTAAATATGAAACTGATTCAAACATTACAATGTCAGTGTTGTTGAACCTTTAGTTTAATCTCGAATGGCATCGATGGTGCCTAATTGCTGAGAATCTTATATTATATCTTGCCATATTGATTATAGCCATGTACATCACTGACCAGAAGGGAGCCACAATGCCGAGCTGTGTTTCGTTGAGTCCAATGGCGTATCGAGGATCGTCAGCCATGATCCGGTAGTCACAACACATAGCCATTAAACAGCCCCCGGCAAAGCCGCTGCCCTGCAAACAGCACAGGGAGTCAAACTGTGTCAAGAACAAGCAAACGCCTGAGCTTGGGAAAGCTACGGTGGCCAGAGAGGCTCAGGTCAAATGTCAGAAAAGTGTGCAGCTCACAGGACGCTCACATTGATGGCGGCGATGGTGAGCTTGCTATAGCTGTACAGTTTCAGCCAAATGTCCTGAAAGGCCTTCCAGAACGCCCCGCAGTGTTCAGGACCCGTCCCGTACATGTCCATGATGTCCAGGCCTGCTGAGAAAATCCTCGGCTGGGCCTGTGTTAAATAAATAAACAGTGTAGTAGCAGACAGGCAGACAGACAGGCAGACAGGCAGACAGACAGGCAGACAGACAGGCAGACAGACAGGCAGACAGGCAGGCAGACAGGCAGGCAGGCAGACAGACAGGCAGACAGACAGGCAGACAGACAGGCAGACAGACAGGCAGACAGGCAGACGGACAGGCAGACGGACAGGCAGACAGACAGGCAGACAGACAGGCAGACAGACAGGCAGACAGGCAGACAGACAGGCAGACAGACAGGCAGGCAGACAGACAGGCAGACAGACAGGCAGACAGACAGGCAGGCAGACAGGCAGGCAGACAGGCAGGCAGACAGACAGACAGGCAGACAGACAGACAGACAGACAGGCAGGCAGACAGACAGGCAGACAGACAGGCAGACAGACAGGCAGACAGACAGACAGACAGACAGGCAGACAGACAGGCAGACAGACAGGCAGACAGACAGGCAGACAGACAGGCAGACAGACAGGCAGACAGACAGACAGACAGGCAGACAGACAGGCAGACAGACAGGCAGACAGACAGGCGTACTCCCTTGGCACATTTACATGCACATAAAAATCTGATCATAATCAGATTTCTCAAGTAATCTGATTATTGAAGTGGTCATGTAAATATCATACACTGATTTCTTAGATTGGAGCATGCCCTAGAAATTAAGGAATCTGCTAAAGAGAGATGAATTTTAAAACTCAGTAATCTGGTTTCTCAGTGCATGAAAATCCGTACTCTGATTTATTTTGGATTTCCCTACTCTGTGTATGCTCGCAAACAAGACCAGAGTGGAGGTGAAGGAACGTTATGGATTTAAATGTAGCACCCACGAAATGTCTATTAAATATTGTGGGGAGATTTTGAAAAATTAGCAGTACATGCGCATGGAAATTAAGAATTAAAATTGTTCACTATGAATAACCATAAAAAAATCAAGATCCACATTTATAAAAAGCCTGAAGACTGAAGTTTATGACACCATAATTCTGAGGGTCTTCCAGAATGGCTGGTTACAAATCAGATTACTGCCTGTCTCTTGCCTGAGAGATTATTGCCTGACTTTTCCCATTATGTGAATATCCAACCGCATGTAAACGCACAGATTGGATTCCTCATGAAATCAGATTTTCTGCAGTTATCGAATTATTAAGTGCCATGTATTTTGACCTTAATGAGGCAATTACAGGCCGACCTTAGTTTGTATGCAGATCAAGACTAAATTAAAAACTGAAACCATTAGCCTGCTCGCCAGTGTACAACCCTGTCGTGTCGTCCGAGCTCCCAGTGACTTACGGAGGTCAGAATGACGCCTCTGCAGCTCTTGTCGAGTTCAAGCTTCTCCAGACTGATGGAAAACTCCGTGAGAAAGTCAAGACCCATACTGTTGACAGGAGGATTCTGAAACTTCATTACAGCAATGCCTGCGCACAAACGTCACAAGGAAAAAGACATGTAAAATCCATCTTCACATAACAGCACATTTGCAGTGCAGAACAGGAGGTGTGTGTGTGTGTGTGTGTGTGTTGGGGGGGGGGGGGGGGTGTTATACATTTTAAGGTGTCATCTCGTACCATTACTGCTGTCCAGTTCCACCTTGATTTTTGACGAAGTTGACATATTTCTGTTGTTGGAACCCAAGTGTGACCGTGCATAAGGTCTCCCATGTCTACAGCCTCCCGAGAGTGTAGAAAGAAACCCTGAGAGACACACGGTATGGAGCGTGTGTGAACACACACAGCTTATCCACAGTCTATTTACAGCTGCCACTAATATGCAGTTAGCCATGCATGGCTTTATTTCTCTACGTCATACAACCGATACTACCTTGGTCGTTTATCTGTAATAAATTGCATAATTGCATATAAATTATCTGTAATTTATTTTAATCCTACAATTTTTACATATGCATATGTACTCTTGGACGTGAAAACACCATACAAATGACCGAACCTTATAAAAATGTAATGCAACGTTAAGACGGATATGAATAAACATAATGTATAACTGTTTACAGCAGTCCTCAAACATTCAATGATAATGGCGACACACATGCACGAACCCGAACCGACAATCCTAGCTCACCTATTCCACTATTTTTCCTGAAGGACATTTGACCTTTGCACTATTTTTCTGTGCAAGCATTTGCACTTCGCTTGGCTGACCTGTAAAATCAGGATCGGGTGATCTGGTTTAGGTCACTAAAAACATTAGGAGCGATTTTCACTTGGCTGTTCCGACTATTATTTTCGTGGAGGACTGCTCACCTTTGTCCTACTTTTCGTGCAAATATTTGCCACGGTTTAATTTGGTTAGACATTTATCAGATAGTCGTAAAACAATGCCACGAATAGTGAAATCGAGTAACAAATATTAAACAAACGTACCAGAAAACTCCAACCTTGCAACTTGTCTCAATATAGTTGCCATGTCGCGAGCTTCCTTCCCGTGACGTCGACGTTCGAGGGTATGACCGCCAGTGATGACGAATTACACCGGATAAACGTCACAGATAAACAACCATCGAGAGAGGGGGAACGCGGTGGATGAAATCTGTTTTTGGTTTTGTTTTGATGCGAAACTCAAAACAAAAAATAAATTACATGTTCATGCAAGTAGTACATTTCTGTACTGTTAAAAATACAATACGGGTACTATGTCTCAGTAATGCTTCGTATCAATGACTTTACATCTTTATTATATACTTTATAATTTTATAATATCATTAGAAAATATATTGTCGTAAAATTATTGTATGTAATGGACGTATACAGATTATCATATATACATTTTAGGGGAAAAAATGTATGAAGGCAAGCTTTATTGGTGGACTTTATTTAAAAAGACAAGATGCACAATGTACAGTAAATCTTAGGCTATGATATTTTAGTCAATGAATCACAAGCTGAAGACCAGACTGTTGCTGTCCCTGACCGTCCCGATTCGAGTTTGACAGGTCAGAAATGAAAAACCACGACAAGGCTGTCCCAAGTACAACAAAACAGAAAGAGAGAAAAACAAGAACAAATTCTCGGTAACATGCAGTGTACCGCGATATTTAGGATCACTGTTATGAAAATAATTACATAATCACATCTAGTTATGAAAATAATTACATAATCACAACTATATTCATTTTAGGAAAACATATATTATGGGAAATATTTATGGGCTTTCTTTTAAACAGGGTTTTTTTTTTTTGTTTGTTTGTTTTTTGTTTTTTTTAGCAGACTACTCAAGTTCTGTCTGTGGTATCACAGTTATCAAGACTCTTTCCAAGATAATTACAGAAGACATTCAGCTGTTAAGTTTCTCTGTGCGTTTCTCTGTGCGTTTCACACCTGTAAGTTTCTTACAGGTGTAAGTTTCTTACAGGTGTTCCTGTAAGTTTCTTACAGGTGTGAATCTCACCTGTAAGAGCTTCATATCATTACACATGCACTTTTTGCGTATTCTATAACTATTTTACATCTTAAAAAAGCATCTCTCAAAACATTGTTTTCTGGAATGGCGCCATTAATTTTCCACACACTAGTTCACAGCTTGGCACGTGACTATGAGTCAAAAGTGAATAAATGAATTCAGACAAGAAGCCCGAGACCAGAGGCATGTGTTCACTTCATCATTTTAGCAAACATACGAGGTGTTGAATTCAATTATATATATGTATGTATGGACATATATTTGAAAAGCTCTAATATGAAATGAAAGCTGAAACAACAAAGAAGAAGGAACGCTGTGGAAGTAAACACTCATATAAAAATTCAAGCTCTGGAAAGGAGGGCGTTTGGTGTTTCCTGTACACAACCCGACTTAGCACAGGTGCCTCGTGTCAGCACGGACGTCGCCTCTGTGAATCCCCCACGAGGCCTCCGTGATGGTCTGAATACAGAACCAGCACAGGAGGACGGCCACTGCACGATCGGATCAAATTCGAGCATGCGGCGTTCGGCTGGCGAGCTCCAGAAACAACTTTAAATGCATCTCAAGAATACAGACATCGTAATACATTTACAGTTCAAGACACAAACTAGCCTGAGATCACAGGCAGGAGGAATTTTGTCTGTTGTCTATACAGCCGGTAACATGTTCTTTAGGAAATAAGTCTCATCTAATAACCTGCAATTCACTGTATATACTTTAGTGCCTACAATTCCGTGGTCCTAAAATGAAAGTACTGTATATTTGCATCAATTTTACCCTCACATAGTAACAAAAGATCCATTCATGACCCCATCCCCACTCCACGGCTAAGCTAAACCCCACTCTGTGCACCTTCCTTAAGCTCAGCAGGCCCTGGCGGCGACGCAGGTGCCTGTGAGACCGATAGAGGGCGCTGTTTCACTCGGTGCTGTCCCAGTCCTTCTTGATATGCAGGTTCCACTCCCAGGACAGGTGGTCCGTCTTGTCGTCATCCGTGAAGTAGGACTTGATGTGGTAGCTCCCGCGGACAATCAGGCCCTTGGGAGCCTCTTCCACAGGCGTCATGAACTCGTGTTCCTCCACCCGCGGCCCGTAGCTTCCCACCATGTACACGGCTTTATCCACTGGAAAAAAAGAGATCCAGTGTGCATGGACCAGAGATTGTTTGGTGGACGTGTGTTTGTCCAGTGTTAGGGCTTAATTTAGTTGCAGTTCTGTATCAGACCTAGGAGATCCTTCCCTGGGTGTTCTACCCTTCTGGAGAGTTTATAGCCTTCTCAAAACCTCGACTCACTGGATCAGGTGTGAGATAAAGGGCAGAGATGAACTGGGCCGTGAGGTTTATCTCCAGGAGCACGGTTAGTGTCAGCTGATCTAGGACAATTACTCTGCTGTATGAGGAAGTGAGTACACTGACACTGAAATAAATACTCCTTCTGCCCATGTGGCATCCTATCAGATGATGCCTGAAATGTTTTATGAACACAACAGCGACAACGGCGACAACGGAACGGTGTAAATTCTGATCGCACTGCTGATCCAGATCCATTATTCTAACATCAGCAGCAGGCCAGACCCCGAGTGAATTTTCCCAGCGCATTAAAATTCGCAGCGGTGTACGTCCTTACCTCGAAGTCCTTTCCTGTAGGTCAAATGAACGTACTTCAGGCCAGACACAATTTCCTTATTGACCTGATAAGGGCAGACAGAGGGGAACACATGCAGTACAATGAATGCTATTAGTTTAAGATCCTTGCCTTCATTCTCTGGCCCGCATGGGTTCCTATTAAACTGCTGTAACACCCACCAGACACCAGGTGGCGACAGTATCAGTAATCTGGGATACCGTAGTGCTAGCTGGTCCCCACAAATCTAAATTTGGCTTGGTTTCCTTGTGATGGTTATGTATACTTTACTATGTCAAAATGAATTGATTTAGTCTTGTTTCATGATCTGTCCTACCCAGAGGAGTGAAGATGCTTCGTTATAGGCTAGCTTTTATTTTTAGTTTATCTTTAGTTATTCTGTGAAATCAAGAGATCACAGAATCCTACAGTTGCTCTGACTGGCAGACACTACAGAGTAACTTTTTAAACATAACAAAAAGAACCTTCCAGACTAAATACGTTTAAAAACAAAACAAATAAAGCCATTTTGTGCTTGATGCCATGCCACAAAATGCTTATGATGGTTCTTTTGTTAGTGAATATAGGCTTGGGAAAACATCTAAACACACTTCTCATCACCGCCCTCTGGGACTGACCAGTTAAAACAAACAAATAAACTCACTGTTTGCCATCAGACCTTACTTCATATTACCAACTGGTCCAATTCTGGAAAGCACATCTACCTAGAAACGCTATGAAATTCTTTAAAAGATAGAATAAACTAACCTAATGTACCATTTAATGATAGCTACCATCTAATCTTTCATCTACCACTCCCACCTTGCCTATTATAAGCACTAATTGAAAAAGAATTTAAAATTAGTACTTATATGCTACAAAAGTTGTGTCAATCATAGGAAGGAGCACCTTGGTCACAAATGAGGTGTTTCTTTTTCTTTAGCTATGTCATACTTCACCTTGAAGTGAATCTTCACCCTGTAGTCTACACCCTCCTTCATGGTGAACGTCTGTTTCTTCAGAGCGTCAAGGTCGCCTGTATGAAAACATCGTTCGACAAAACACCTGCCATTACTTCATCGTGTCTCAGCTACACACGTAGTGGTCTGGACGAATACAGCAGAAGTCACCGGAGTTGCGGGAGTAAATGTTAGCCTCAGTTCAGCTGGGCTCGCTGTAAAAAGGCTTCTGTTCAAGAGCAGCGGCCACTGTGTTATCATTGTATCTCTCGAATTTGCCCTAAGTGCTTTATAATGGATTCTAGAGAGCAAAGATGGAGTAGAAAACAGAGACAGAAGAATGTTAAAAGTGGGTGCAGGAAAACAATGAGGGTGATGGGCTAGGGAGGCTGTGTTAAGAACAGACTAACCTAATTACCCAACACAGCTCTCATTTTATTTTGGTAGGACTCTTGTATCTTGTGCATTTGGGTGATTCGGCGGAAATAACCCGTAGGGAAGATCTCGCAGTAGCTTCACTGTACCATTATCTGCAATCTCTCTTCCATGTGGGTGCACATAGAAATCGCCTGAGCCATAATCTCCATGCACTATACTGAACCACACGCACATACACACACACATACACACACACACACACACACACACACATACACACACACACACACACACACACACACACACACACACACACACACACACACAAAGATTATTTATCTTTCTTACATACTAAAAGGATCAAAGAGGGTCCTATAGGTCAATGGGTGATCGTGCCAACATGTTTTATTAATATTAATCATAAAAATAATAATAATTATGGGTTCTGGCATGTTAATTTTTTTTCCCTAAACCTCAGATGAATTCCCACTGCCTTGGGAGGTTAGCCCAGACTTACTAGTTTACCCGTTGCTGCTACAAAGAGTCTCAACTTCAAAGCCACAGCCAGAGCATGGCAGGCCCATTTGTATAATGGCTTACAGAAGCACATTTGAGAGGTTCTTCTCAATTCACTCCTCAGGCAAACAGAACTGGGAAGGGGGGGGGGTCTAAGTGGGAAATGTGTCTTTATGGGGGTATAAAATGGGCCAACAGCACAGCAGCATAGTAGCCAGCTCTCTAGGAGTACGGACATCAACCAGAGGTTGCCAACTTTAGAACGGCAACAACAAAATCCCCCTTTCTCTGTTTTCCTCTCTCATCAAGCCCCGGGGAAATGTGTTTGTGATCTGCAGACAGCCGGCAGTCTGGAGGAGAAACAGCCAGATAGAAGAAGGTTGATGCTGAGGGATACTGCCCTGCCCTCTCTCTCTCTCTTTCTCTCTCTCTCTCTCTCTCTCTCTCTCTCTCTCTCTCTCTCTCTCTCTCTCTCTCTCTCTCTCTTCTCTCTCTCTCTCTCTCATATAGTAAAGATAAGCCACCTCTCTTCCCCTCTGTGCCACACTCTCACCTTCATTAATAACAAAGAAACAGATTGCTGCACAAGAAGCCTTGGGCAAACGCTCTATATTGTTGAAAAATTAATTTGCACAACCCCCCTCCACTCAGACTGCTTCGATTAGCTAGCTAGCATGCTACACTGTACAGGTTTGTGGTGGTAGAAGCATTTTCTGAGTCAATATGTTTATAATACATTAGTTACATTCTCAGTGGAGGGGGTGGGGGAGGGGCAGTAATAATCACCTCAGGACAGCTACTGACTACCCCAATACTGCATCCCCTACACAGTATGGGATAATATCATACTATTATATATATATATATATATATATATATATATATATATATATATATATATATATATATATATATATATATATATATATATATATATAATATATAGGCAAATACAGACAATGAATACAGACAATGAATATACTGATGAACCACTGCAGTCTAACGGGACCCCGTATTCTTATATGTAATTGTGTAAACAAACCGTGACAAATGACTTCTGTAAACCGACTCCAGATAAGGAATCGCATATTAGAGTAGAGACACGAGAAGATATATATGCTACGCATCCTCAAGAAAGCAAAGCGTCCACATCCTGGTATAGCAGGCTCCATCTGCTGCCACTCAGAGAGATGTCAGCCTATCGGACATCTATACAGCCATCAGCATCTTCTCCTCTGAGCACGACGCCGTGTGGTTAGGTGCAGAGACAGGCCTGATGCCTATCACAGGAAACGTGTCCAGCTGCCAGTGGAGATTAGAGTCAGAGGAGACACTCACTACAACGACTGCGGGAATATAAAGTGACTAGAAATGTGTGCGGAGCGGTAGAGACGGAGAGGTGAGCTTCCTCCCGGAGGACTCCCGGCCTTATTCTTATGCTTTGAATTGGGGCCGAAATGTCCGTGTGCTTAGATATGGCCCGGCTCCAAGAATTAAATTAAGAGTGGCCCGATCCTGACGTGGGTGGGGTCGAACCGACGATGCTGCGCTGATGATCTGTGAAGATCAAGGCACGATCAGGACCTTTCTGTGACCCGAAGGTGACCTTTCAACCCTTCGAGCGTGTGCTCAGCCCGTCCCACAGACAGTGGTTCCGCTCTGTCTGATCTCCCCCCGTCCCCGCAACAGGGTCAGAATTCGTCCGCTGCCAATTGGGATGGCAATCGTCTGACTGTGCAGCGCCCCCTACAGGTGGAACGTCTACAATAGCGCGCAACACATCTTTGATATGTTTGAATCTACACAAACATCGACAAAGCCAAAATGACACACACACACACACACACACACACACACACACACACACACACACACACACACGAGTCAAATAAGGAAATGGAAGCTTCCCCTGGTTGATGAACTGCATTGCCATGCCTTACACCCTTGTGGGTGTGCTAAATTTATGATCTTAAGCTCTGCTGCAAGAGTGGCAGTTAAGCGGAAAGGGAAGTTGGGTGCAGAACGCGGCTCGCTGTGACGGCAAGTATTTCCTGCAGAACCATTGCACCAGCCCCAACCGCAGATTCACTTCTGATTTTTTTTCTCTTAAAGGTTAAAAAGAGCTGAAATATCTCTGCGTCTCAGCGCCGCCTCGCTGGGGGGAGACCGTCTCGCTGGGGGGAGACCGCCTCGCTGGGGGGAGACCGTCTCGCTGGGGGGAGACCGTCTCGCTGGGGGGAGACGGTCTCGCTGGGGGGAGACCGCCTCGCTGGGGGAGACGGTCTCGCTGGGGGGAGACGGTCTCGCTGGGGGGAGACCGCCTCGCTGGGGGAGACGGTCTCGCTGGGGGGAGACGGTCTCGCTGGGGGAGACCGCCTCGCTGGGGGGAGACCGCCTCGCTGGGGGGAGACCGTCTCGCTGGGGGGAGACCGCCTCGCTGGGGGGAGACCGTCTCGCTGGGGGGAGACCGCCTCGCTGGGGGGAGACCGCCTCGCTGGGGGAGACCGCCTCGCTGGGGGGAGACCGTCTCGCTGGGGGGAGACCGTCTCGCTGGGGGGAGACCGTCTCGTTGCGGGGAGACCGCCTCGCTGGGGGGAGACCGTCTCGCTGGGGGGAGACCGTCTCGCTGCGGGGAGACCGCCTCGCGTTGGTTAAGCAATTTGCCAGCCAAGAGGGGCTTCTCTTTTCGGAATGCTGGACATCACCTGCATCGGTCTATTGCCTAGCAACCAGGTGACCTTTCCCAGTCGATCCCTTATAAAGCAAAGGGAGACTACAGGGCTAGTTAAAGGAGGAGAACCATCGCAGAAGCTCCCTCTGAAAGGGGAAGGAACCCCCCCCTCACGTCCTCGGCCCATGCTCGGTCCTGGCAGGACAGAAGCAGCCACCCCCCCCCGTGGGTGATCGATTCATAGCGTGGGTCTCCTCCCCCCCGCGCTGGCTGCCGGCCTGCGATTGGCTCACCTCCTAAGGAATGACATCATCCCTCTTGAGAAGGCGGGGAGCTTGTTAAAATGCGCCGTGAAGCTGCCGGGCTTCCGTCAATAGTGTCAGCTCAGAACACGCCCTCTCTGCCTGTGACCGGGGGGGACCCGGTCAGGGCAGTGGGGAGA
>NC_135212.1:5224920-5360108 GCF_052324685.1 Brachyhypopomus gauderio
AGGCTTTCATCATCCTTGTCCAGCTCCTGGATCTCCTGCAGGGACTTCTGAGCAGGGGCCTGGTAATTCAGGTCAGTCTCGTCCTCGTCCTCACGCACTGGAACTGTCCCCTCTTTGTCCGCCATGATCCCTGGAAACATACAGCAGCAGAACCCATCAACACCTATCCGAGAGTCCCAATCCGGGCTCCATATAGACCCATATACACAGAGCAAAATCCCTCGTGATGAATTAAACACCTACAGACTTTATTTAAGTCCAGCAAGACACTAACAAATGCTTCAAACATTAATTCAGCACTGGGGATTTTGCTTTGTAGATTTTGTAAAAGTGGTGTAGTACAAGCATCCTCATTATATGCAAGTGTGAGAATAATCTTCAACTCTCTTTAATGATGGCTATTATAATGCATAGCTTTCAGGAAACATGTCCTGCCTGTTCCTGTTCGACACTTATATCTTACAGTTCTCAAGGGGTTTCCGCCATGCTTCAACAACTTTATCACCTCCAGAATATACCGACAGTAGTCAGGCCTACTGATATGTGATATGAACAGACCGCACTAAATCCCTGCACGCACAAATGTAAAAAAGTAATGTGAAGTGTAATGTGGACTGTGAGAGCCATTAAGCCAGTTTATTGTGCATGGTGTGCGTATGGTTTCACTGTGCTGCAGATGACAACATACTGGTCTGTACCTCGAACCTGGATCAGGCTGTATGGATTCACAGATTAACCACTTTTAAAACCCACACACATTTTTCCCAATTCTCACACTAAGGCAGAAAACACCTGTCAATGGTCATAACATACTTATTCTATTTTTATTCATCCTATGTCTATTCATATCCTTTGGAAGATGGCCTATTAACCAAAACACGCCCTCCGACAATATTAATATTTAAGTAACGTAAAGAAGGGACACGTTTCCTCTGCCGTCTGACAGCAGTCATCGTCTCTACAGTCGTCAGCTCTGTTAACAAAAGCTCAGTGCTTTTTCATTCGTGATATCGTCTACGGAGAAACAGCTGACGCTATTATCGGAACCCTTCCCCGGCTGTAGCAGCTAACGGGTCTAATGTTCGTATTAAGCGATGGCAGTTTGCAGTTCAGAGAGCTGAGGCACGGCCCTCTGGAGGCCACAAACGCACGAGCCCGCTCCCCTCCCGCCAGCGTGAGACCGCCAGCAGTTATTTGTCAAATCAATTAACGCGGAGGTGGGAGGCCGGCGTCCCCGCGAACGGGCCTTATCTCACACAGACACCCACTCCGGTGTTCCGACTGGCCGAGCGGCTGGGCCGGTGACGTCACGGTCTGGACGGTGTCGAGCGATCACCCCAGAGAGGATGGACGTCCTCGGGTTCGTCCAGACAGCCCAACACCCCATACTGCTATTATTTACAGTGGGGCAAGTTGGAGCGGGGTCGCCCCTGATCAGCAAACATGGAGGAGACAGGGTTGTGGGGTTTAGGGGGCACAGGATTCGACCTTCAGTCAGGCAAAGCTGAACAGTAATGGAAGGCCCAAGCTATAAAACATATTTTGCCACAATCAATAAAGATACTTTATATATATAGCATAATAAGCTGGCCACAGGAGGAGTTCAAAGGCACTTACATCAAACAATGTGCATGGAGGGTTTTAACCCAAATCAAGCGCTCTGAGACTGTATGCTAAGTAGGGGGTAAGGGGGGGCTATGTAGGGAGTAAGGGTGGTGAGGATTTCTGAGCATCAGAGCCACTATCCAGGATGAGACGGCGATCTGAGACAGTACGCAGGAGTAATGATTCAAGATTTTGCCAAGATTCAAGATTCAAGAGCTTGCAAAGAGACGACCGGAAGAGATGAAGTGCTCGGTGAGGGCCTCAGACAGCAGAAACCAACAGTGGATGGGAATGAGGAACCAGAACCATCATGGGAGGATAAAAACCCCTGCACAGTATGTTCCTCTAGGAAATAGTGGAAGTGACTGATATGGAGAAATCCTACCCATAGCTGTAAAAGGTTGAAAGACAGCACAGAGGCTCTAATCATGGAAGAAGAGGCTTGAGCTTTGAATATAAGATGAATAGAAGCTGAGATCTACCACACCAGGCAGGACCCCAGACGCAGGTTGTGCAGAGACGCCCCTGAGACAGTGGGATGCAAGATGCTAGCAGGCAGTGTACATGGAACACTTTAACCAAGGGGGCCGCCATATGGGCTGGAACTTCTAAGATCAAAGCGGGATACACCCCTGAAGTTAGTACAGAATCCTGTGAGACTTCCAGTTAAAGACCGACAAAATGGTGATGGCAAACTAAATGGACGCAGTAGTGATGGATAAACAGCAGGAGAGGGCGTTAGTGATGGATGTAACAAGTGATATCAACATCAGGACCGAGAAACTAGAGCTTGAGCAATACCAAGGGCTGAGAGGTGAGCTGGAGAAGGTGTGGAAGGTGAAGGTGACAGGGAGAGTGTCTCCAGCAGATCCCAGGAACAACATCTGAGATCTCCACATAGAACATGAGGCCGAAGCCACATTCATCGTAGCACGGTAGACCCCATCGTTAGTGCTTGTAACAGTACACCGAGCAAACCAGACTTGCCCGAGACACACAACTCCTAGAGCACTGCCAATTTCTGAAACGAATCTTGCTCTGTGTGAAGATGAGTGCGCTAATGAGGGAGGCGATGGAGATCAGAGCTCAAGGGAGCGGTATAAAAAGCAGTATTGATCGCCCATAGCCTCTGTAGCTCAACCCAAACCATATGAATCTTGTCCAGGGGCGTAAGACTTTAAACAAGGCCATGATGGCGTTCATCAGACCAGTGTCCCGTGAACAATTAGGGTACTGTGTTAATTATCCATGCACGGTGAAACTACACTGAGAATACACAACTGAAACAGTTCATCGGGTCTCACAAAGAACACATAAATAAAATGCTTGCCGCACGTTAACTGCTGAGCTCAATGGCTTTGTGAGCAAACGTTTGGGTTAATTACACTGTTTAGAGCACATCCTTGTGATCCAAATCACGTTTTCTCGCCGAGCGCCTAACAGGACGTGCACTCTTACGCGGGCTCAAATCAGGAAGAACCCCGTGGATGGCGCCGATGGTGCCATGGTAACACGAGGCTTCGTGTGAAGACGAGGCCACCACAGCAAACCTCTGCTAGCCGTGGTCACTGCGATGGCTGAATGTTAGCACAGGACGCCGGATTAGCAGGATAGCGGGCTAATCGGTTTGACAGGGACTGAGAGGGGGGGGGGGGGGGGGGGGGGCAGGAGGGAGGGACCTGGCGGCTTCTGTCAGCAGCTGGCACGCACCCACTCAACCGCTGCCCATTAACGAAGGGCCATTTTTATTAACTGGGGGAGAAGTGACAGCAATTACAGCGGGTCAGCCAAGTTGAATAACAATGCTAATAAACTGGAGCATCTGCTGATTCTTTTAAAACTTAATCACTCCACAATGAGAACAGTGACAGTTCTATAATATTTGGACCACGAGCTCCGCCCTCATCAACATTGTCTTCGTCTGTATGAAACGTTACACGGTGATGATGCTTTCGCACACTGTTGTGGCAACATACATATTATATGCCCTGCAACGTTCTAAAAATTATTCAGGCTGGTGATCAATTAACATGATTTAAAACTGCCCTGCAGTCTTTTGAAAACTATTATTTAGATTTGTCACACCTTACGGGAAGAGGGGACATTAAGTCACTCAGGAAAACAGACGGAGAACAGAGTTCAGGATGCGCACTGCACACAAACGAAGAAAAATAAATAAATAAAGTATCGGCTGTTCAAAGACTACTACTGTAATAACGATTAACAAATGATATACGACTATACAGTCCATGGTTGGACTCTCAAATAGCCACTCAGAAACGTACAAAACACGACACTGCTCGGGCACTACACATCTGAGATTACAGTAAGATGAGATACCTTCACAGTGGGCGTGGCATAGGGCTGTTCGTTCCATGTCATCGGTCCTGATATCGTACAGTGAACAGCTCATTAGCGAGAATGTAAATGAAGAAGAGCAGCATGGCCACCGTGGCCCAAAATGGTCTAGTCTACACATGCACACCACAGCAATGTCCAACATGTTCCTCTGGGCCTCAGCGTCTGAGCCGTAGAGAGTTCTCACTGCTGGTCTTGGATATCCTACACTATTGATGAGCACGCTGTCCAGAGTCTGCAACTTTGGACCCAGGGCCCGTAAAATCGAAGATGAACTACAGCTAGGACAAACAATAACATCTTATAGACCTTATTAAAGCGTGGCAACAGATTGCAAACTGCTCAAAACTGTATTAGCACCACCAGCCCCCAGAAAGCGATCCATAAAGCAGAGCAGATTTTAGAAGTGAGCAGATCGACGTTAATTTGGTAGAATAAACGACAGAGCGACTGCGAAAATCGGGTTTGAACGCTCGGACAAGAGGTGGGGCGTGAGCGTGGGATCGAGGCGGACTGGAATTATCGCACCTCCACAGAGCTCCTCGCTGCGGACGCCGGTTTCTGAAGATCCCCTTCCTGCAACACGCAGCTGAATTGATTTCGTCTCCCTAACACGTGTCAGGTGTCTGAGGAACAGCCATCCATCAAGCTCAAGCGGCCGCTGCTCCCCAAGACACGATGCTTTCGGCTGGCCTGCGGAGAGGCTGGGGTGGTGGGGGGGGGGGGTGGGCGTCTCCAGGCTGCACCTGCACCACCTGCAGCCTGCTGAAGGGCGGAGGAAGAGAGCAGGTGGAGGAAGACCCCAGGACCACGCCAGCCATCTGTGCTCTGACTCCGGCTTAAACGGCACCGCAGTCATCGCGGGTAACCACCCACACCGCTCCTTCACCTCCAGATCGGCACGGAGCCACACACACTCTCTCTCTCTCTCTCTCTCTCTCTCTCCTGTTCATAGACCTGCTCTTTGACAGATATTCCAATACATGGGCACTTACATCCACCCGTTTGTCTAATACACGGTGGCATTCGTTTTTTTTTTTTGCAAATCATTACCTCCCACACACAGTGGTCTCACACTGCTGTAGACATGAGAACGAGACTAAGGTGATGAAGAGAGAGAGGGAGGGGGTGAAAGAGAAGAGAGGTAGAATGAAAGAGGGAGGCAGGGAGAGAAAGAGTAGAAGAATAACAAAAAGAGAAGGGGAAAGGAGAAACGGAGAGAGGGAGAGTGGGAAAGAGAGGTGGGGACGATACAGAGAAGACACTCTTCTGAGACTGCGTTTGAAGTCTGAATCAGAAGCAGATGCACTGGTTCCTCAGGAACTGTGAGATGGACATTCAGGGAGCAACACAACACCACACGCTGTACTGCTGGAAGAAGATCCACTGGATCATCAAACCACAATCACCGATCAACTACCGCTTGATTTTAGCCTATATTGGGTCTCTCTTCTCAGAGGCAGCACATCACACAGGATCAAAATTCTCACTGCTTAACTTTTTCTGCTGGGTCATCAAAGGAAATGGGTTTTATGGCACATTGCTACTATGCATATTATACTTTTTCCGTGCATCGAAAAACAGAATGAAATGTAACCCAGTTCCGCAGTTTGACAATATTTAGCAGAGAATTTAAAGTGCTTCTTAATCTTAAGTGCTTAAAAATCTTAATTACATGCATTCACATTGCACCAGATTAAGTTAAAAGTGCTGCCACTGGACATGGCAACATGTCTAGAAATGAAAAGTGTAAATCCAGATCCTCACCTCTGTAGCACAGCGTTAGCCAGAGCAGTTCAAGGAACTGCCCCCCAAACTCACAGACATCCAAGCCCAACATTGTGCCAGCGATTTTTCCAAAAAACGGTTTCGAAAGTGGAATAAAGATGGTAAGAAAGCGACCGGCACACCTCCAGGGGTCGTGAAAAGTGATTGTGTGTGAGATAAATCTCGGGGATAAGGGGGGGGAAAAAAAGAGCATAAAAAAAAAAAAAGCTTTCAAACAAGCATCCCTCCTAGTGCCCCAAAACCTGAGAGAGAATCCCTGGGTTTGGGTGTGGAGGAGAGAGCGAGAGAGGGAGAGAGAGAGAGAGAGAGAGAGAGAGCGAGAGAGAGAGCGAGAGTAAAGAAAGAGAGGGAGAGACAGACAGAGGAAAAGAAAGAGTGTGCAAATGCCCAAACGCCTGTAATCGAATTGCAGCACTAGCATGTGCAGTCGTAGCAGAGAGGAGGTGAGGAACCAGAAACACTCCTGTCTACAGACACTACGCTGTGGCATCAGAAACAAACCCTGTGCCTCTGCCCCCCCCCCCCCCCCCCCCCCCCCCAGCCACATCACTCATTAGACTGCGATGATCTCATCCTTTTTCTCTCGCCCTCCCTCCCTCCCTCCCTCTCCCTCTCTCTCACACACACCCCACACACACACACACACTCCCCTCTCCCCCACATTCCGTATTCCCAATACCACCCCGCCGTGCGCGCACGCCTCTATCCTCCAGACAGTCATTACGCCATTCCTCTTTTCCTCCCTTCATCGCGGCATTTCGTTCTTTTCATCCTTCTCGTCATCTTTCCCTGCATGCCTCTCATTGTCTCTTTCTCTCCCTCTCTTCTCATCCTTTCTCGTTTGATACCACCCCATCTTTTCTCGTCTCCCTCCCTCGTTCTCATCACTTTCTGCATGTCTGCAATTCCCCCCCCCCCTCTCTCTCTCTTTCTCTCTCTCTCTCCCTCTCTTTCTCTCTTCAGAGGTTCTGCGCTGTAAAAAGGGAAGGCTCCTCTTCCCTAATGTCTACGCTCTAGCCCCTCCCCCTTGTCTGTCACTCAGCAGTTATCAGCCCGTTAGAACTACCTGCTCGGGGTTACCATGGAAATGCCCCTCCCTTTAAGCCTGACCCCGATAAACGCTGGCAGCTATGGACTGCTGTCGAACTCATCCGCCCACAGCTCGTACGACTACACAAGCGCATTTTCAGCGGCCCGGCGCGCACAGAACCGTTCAGATGTTCCTGGAGAGAGGGGGCGGGCGGGGGGGGGGGGGGGGGGCTCCCCACTGAGGCATACCTGGCGTGTGTGGGCCGTTTCCCCTGCATTCCAGAAAACGTGCATGTACCTGAGCCGGGCTAGTCGAGAAAGCAATTACACCCTACAAATATGGACTGTGTAGAGCTGTGTATGAGAAAAGGAACGCGCAACTTTCATTTGCGATTAACGTGCAGGCGCCAGTGTCTGTGTGCTAGAAAAACCGCCTGTACAAAGCTGCAACCTTCTTCCTGAAGTCCTACTGTCACCATAAGCGACAGGCTCCTGCAGGTGGCGCTGTAAATTAGACCGTCACAAAGAAGAAGGATGCGAGGAGCTAGGGCACGGCTAGATTAAAGTGCTTCTCCGAGAGGTCCAGACACGGAGAGCTGTGAATTGGAATTGAGCACCGTGTTACTCCCAGTGGTGGAGATTAGAATGTCAAAATGTTATCGCAGAGAGAAACAGAGAGCCAGATTGAAGTGGTACTGCCGAAGTAAAAACATCTATCGCTTCAGACTGAAAGGGAATGCTGTTACGGGTTAGTCCTTCCACTGGAAACCAGCGTCTAGATTCTAGATCGTGATAAATAGAGAGAATGGGCCGAGCTTGGCCGGTCCCTGGACATGGAGAACCTGGGAATGCATATATAAATATGTAATGTATACAAATCCACATCAGCTCTCCTGGTTCGGAGAAGCCAAATACACTGTGTACCAAACTAGGTGTTAAAACAACCCAGTTCTGTAGGATGTTCCTGGTGCCGTAGTTGACCCCATGTATGTGCCCCATGCACATTATTCTAAGAGTTCTGCAATAGTGCATGCACTTAACAAACTTAACATGCACTTAACACACTTAACATGCATGCCCCCTTGACGCCTCTCTGATGCGAACATGATAGGTCTTGTAGATCCACATACTTTAAACCCTGACTCCAATATCCAGCAAGAGGGCAAAAACTCAACAATTTTCCAAAAAATGCACCATGCATTAGGCAGTTAGTGCACTCAGCTGCAAGAGGTAATCTCATTTTCTTCACTGCTCGCAAGAAGCCTAATGCATGACTGAAAACCACCGAACAAACAGGATATGAGCAAGCGCCTGCTGCACGAGGCCTACCACAGACCTCTCACAGGGGCCCAGCCTGCAACACTCACCCAGCCTGCATTGCAGCTGAACTGGTTCCGGAGGTATGCAAACCAGATAACCCGTAGAACCATTCCTAACACAGGTGACTCACGCATAACGCCATCGGGCAACTGACAGTGGAGGTCCGTGATCCCCCGAGGACCTGTGTGCATATGGTGTCAGTGAGAGGCCCCAGGTGGGTTTTTTACCAGAAGGACGTCACCGCCGAGGCCATGACTGGACCGGCCCCGCTGGTGCTTGTGTGTTGCCCTTCTCTGCTCCGAAGCTCGGGGATTAGGTCAGAGAACGGCGTGGCCTTGGCTCTGACGCTGGAGCCCCGCTGAAGCTCACGCTGCTGAAACGAGCCCCGCACAGTGAGGAGGTTGAGAACGCTCCCCCGGCACGGAAGTGAAAGAGTCGCCCCGATCAATAGACAAGAGGACCTGTTTATCAAGTGCCGCCAGCAACGTGCGCGACTTCCTTGTTCGGAATCTGTCAGGCTCTGTGAAAGACTTTTTCTAACAGCCAGCATGCAGGAACCGTAGGCATTTGCAGAAGAGGAAGAGGAAGGATACTGAGGAACACACTAGTTTGTTTGTAGAGAACTGAGAACTGTCAGGAACGGATGGGACGCCTGTACGCCGAGGCGGGGGTGGGGTGGAGGGTGGAGGGGTTGGTTGTGGGGGTTGTTAGATGGAGGAGCCTCCGCCTGTCTCTCCACTTCCGTAGGCCTACTGGCCCTTTCGTCAACTCCATCACGCGTTCATGCGAAGTGGCATCTGTCATCCACAGCGTTCATCAATATGACGCTTGGAGGCATCGTAAAATATATTTTCCCTTTCGGCTTTACAGCCCTCTAAACCACATGGCTGCTAAATGAGGTTTCATAAAACGGCAGTTATTCCTGCATTCTCTAGACGCGACAACACACGAGTGGTAGAGTCTGTCACGGTGCTTACGAAGGAAAATTGTTTTGGCTGTGAGGATCTCCACTCCATCTTGTCGGGTTATCCTGAGCAAAAAATGTAATGTAGCATCCTAAAAACATATTACATCATATTCTATCAAGATCTGGGCTTATATCTGCAGAGATACTGTAATAAATTCCACAATGAGGTTTGATGTGTTGGCAAGGGCTGATAAAAGGGCCCTGGTGTGTGTGTGTGTGTGTGTGTGGGGGGGGGGGGGGGGGGGGGGGTTAAAACCAGCATAAAATATACCATGAAGAGTAGCATTATAGCATTAAGACCACTTGAACGTACACAGATAGTGGTGAAGTTGAATTCAGCTGAGCTCTGTGTGGAGGGTGTTACAACAGCACTGCTGCTGCGAACAGCCATTTCTCACATTTCAGAGAGATTAGAATTCACATCAACGCAAAGGTCAGCGAGAGGAGAAATCAACATCAAAAACATGAAAGCGGCAGAACTTTCTTAACATTCATTTCAAATGTTACGTGTGCTGGAGAATTTATTAAAAATACAAGGCGAAAAGAATATTTGAGCAGGTGGCCACGGTCCCTTCATGTAAACCCCTATCTGGTCCTTCATCGGATGGCGCGCGTCCTTTCTGATTGGGCTTCACCACTCGGGCACGAGGACGGGCTCGTGCCACTTTCTGTGTAAATGTTTTTTAATTCGTTTGCATTAAAATACAAACGAGATCTGCGGTAGTGGGGAGTCTGTCAGATTTGCTTTGGCTATTCAATACAGGATATGAGACTTCAAAACACACACATACACAAAAAAGGATGTGGTCGGATATGCCATTCAGCTGGTTTAATACAGCAATTAAATATTCAGATAATATTCAGTATTTACTTCACCACATTGTTTGGATATCAGTAGCATTCATTAAAAAAAAAACTCTAAAAGCTGTTAAAAACATGCAACGTATATTCACAATACCCAGCTATTTAAACAGCTATTTCAAGTAATTTCGAATTTAGAGAATTTATTGAATTTTGTGTCATCAGAAAATTGGGTGTTATATGCCACAGAAATCATTTAGTGTAAAATGTGCTCATCAAATTGTCTGCACAGAAAGTGATTATGAAGTGAATTATGAAGTTCTACTAACGCCTTCAGTCTTGAAAAACATTGAAACCATGAAACAGTGCCTGTTCACCCCCCAAATACTTTTTACGTTCGTATATAAACCTTACAACGTTACTGAAATCGGTTGACTGACCAAAATCTCTTACCTCTTCGACCTGTTGAAACTTGATGAGGACTTTCCGAACAAGAGTGTGGTATAGGTATGCTATAGGAGGAAATGGTTGTTTCAAATGGGGCGGAACAAGTTTTGTACTGATCTTAGAGGCTGTTACCAAAGAGGGTGAAGGAGTCGTTACTGCAGCAGCTGGGCAGCTCGGTTTCTCGTGGTTCTTGTTTGTATTCATTTGTTTATCGGTGTTCATACGTTTACCGTCCTTAAAGACTCGCAGTACATTCACACAGCATCATCTTTTACCGGGTTTGCACCCGTTTCCTAAGCGTCGCCTTGCAGTGCTACTCCATTAATTGGATAAATTGTCATTATCTAGGAGGTGTTAAAGTGTCCTACACAATTTACTTTACAAAAATGTACTTGACTGCATGCTAGCACGATTTATGACATCTGTACCGGAAGTATGGGGAACAGGGTACCTTCCTCTTATTAGGCTATGTTATGCTATCTAATATTATAATTGTAAGCAAAATAGTCTTGGGACTTGCTAGTATGCGTTATTTACATTTTTTCTTGTACAGTGAGAAGTGTGAAGTGCCCAGAGAATGCAAGTGAGAGGTCGACTGGAAACTTTGAGGCGTGGTGGGTGAGAGAAGAGAGAGAGAGGGGGGGGGGGGGGGGGGGGGTATGAGGGGGGGGTTGGGGGTGTGGTGGGGTATGAGGGGGGGCGGTTGTATGGGGGGGGGGGGGGGGGGGGTCGGTGCTGAAACGACCGGGGACCTAACGCAGTGGGACAGAAACAGATGAGATGTCGAGAGAAGACACCAGTGAAAGTTTAGCCTCAAGCCAAAGTTGTCTTTATCACCACATCCCCTACCCACGCTCTCTCTCTCTCTCTCTCTCTCTCTCTCTGACAGCTGCTGGCCATTCAGTCTTATTCTCTGTAAATGCTGCAGCGATAACCACGTACAGTAGCACGGTTCGTTTACACACCTCGAAGGTGTAAGAAACCTCACACATTTACTCATAAAATGACTCTCATAAATTGCTTCAATTAGCTCAAAAACCTTTATCTGCTTTAAACTGCCTAGGACTTAGCCTACAACAAACAGGCAAACTAGCACACATATGAAATATTGTGCATGTGAGTTAAAGCTGCTGTTTCCGGTCTTCCTCTCCGGGGCTCTTAACGTTGCTTTTTCTTCTGCTTTTGCCTGATGCCATTTAGTCCAGGCAGCTGGCTCCTGTCACAGTAATGTGATCTACGTGATGTTGCCTAAACCACAATCAATCACTGCCTCCTGGTCAGGGATTCAACTTCAAGTGCATCTGGGACACATACGATCCTAGGTAGTCCCACACTGCCGTGTCGTCCGTCAGCTCCTGGGATATTACACCATAATACAGCCACTGCAGGAGAGAGGAACCTGCATACAATCTCGACAGAATTCACGTCAAAGCACGAGTGGGGTCAGCTTGTTTTCATTTGCTTGAAGGCAGTGGGGCTCTTCTCTCATTATATGTATTATATGTTATATATTACAGCATGTCATGAGACAGATTCATTACAATGACACCCAAAGTACCGGAAGTAATTAGGATTAGTGAGCAGAGTTGTACCTGATCCTCTCTTACCCCATACACATTCAAAAAGACTCTAAAAGTATTCAACCATGTCTCTGAAGAAACATCTGACCTCTGAATGTTCAGCTGGCTTAATACAGCAATTCAATATTCATAATGAAATTATGCATCTGAAACAAACAAAACTTGAGTAACATTACAGTTAGCTGGCGCTGAACCACAACGCCAAACACACAACAGTACATATTCTTTTGGGTTATTAATCTCTGGCGGAGGGCTTTGGAGTCATTTATTATTGTTGTTAATATTATAATCATTATTACTATAATTATTGTCATTGTAGTTATTATGTTGTTATTTTTAGAAATATTTCATAGTTATTGCCTAGCACCACTAGGCAAATACCACACAGCAAAAAAATCCATCCATAACTGAAGTAAATGTAACCAATTTTAGAGTCCATTACTTCCGAGTTAATCCAATTATAATGTGCTCCAAGTACGCTATACTCAGTGCAACCACAGCAAGCTTGTGCCACACCACTGAAGACCGTTCAGGGTGCTGACTGGCCAGTATACACCAGGGGCAGCCTCGGGCATAATAGCAGTAATTCATCTCTGTGTCAGAGATACCATTAACAGCACAAATACTCTCCCTCTCCTTGTCTCTCTGTCTGTCTGCCTGTCTGTCTGCGTCTCTCGGTCTCTCTCTCTTGCTCGCCCTTTCACACCCACTTCTCCCTGTTGTGAGCTAGCCTATACACACACACGCAGGCGGCTCTATACGATCAGCTGTGCAGGTTGTGAGGTGTAATGCACATTTAGCTGTGAGTAGGCTGTATTGGCCCCTGAGACAGTGGTGGATAGCACTGACGCAAGTGCCTACCAGAGAGTATACCCTGGGTTATATACTCAAATCACATCACTGTTATTGTCACGTCACATGACTTGGATGGGTGGAGCTCTTTAAGATTTTGGTGTTTCTCCTCAAGCAGCTCATCACTATACACACACCACTACACACACACACACACACACACACACACACCACTATACACACACAACTATACACACACACACACACACACAACTATACACACACACACCACTATACACACACACAACTATACACACACCACTATACACACACACAACTACACACACATACAACTATACACACACACCACTATACACACACACACCACTATACACACCACAAACCTCTTTACTTATACGACATACTTCTGTGGTTTAAGCATCATATTCCCTTTCAAATGCGTAGTACTCATTGTTAAAATATTTAATATACACCACATACACAAGGTAGACCTTTCTGATGGAAATATTCAGTCTGTAAACTCCACATGTTGTGCTTAAATCACAGATCAAGCCATAAAGAATACAATATATCCAACGTTTTACTTTTAAATACAGGTGAGTTTGAGTCCTTGGCATGAAACAGAAATAGCATCCTGTGGAGATGTGGGATAGACTTTAAACACCAGCAGAGGACGTGGCTGTGATGTGGCTATAGGGCTATAGGGCTATAGGGCTATAGGGCGCTCCAAATTCAAGAAGAAAACATCTAGAAAACAGTAATCCGATGGTGTCCTGCTTTCAGAAACTGTGTTATATTTGTATTCTGAGAAGTTTCTCAATTCAGACAGAAAACAAGTTTGAAAGATGCATCAGTATATCCTTTACCTAGATTTGTAGATATAAGATTTTAGATGTAGGTCGGTACTTCAAATGACAAAATCAAACAATTTTCCGTTGTGTCAGCAGGAGCTGCATGTTCGGGCCCTAAAAGGCCTTCAGTTGTTACATGGACTACTGGATCGTTATGGCTCCGAGCAGCCAAAACGGTTCAGCCTGAAGGACGGACCACAGCAGCGGTCGACCTGCCCCCCGAGACACCCCCACCCTGACGAGACACCCCCACCCTGACGCAGAGCTGTCCACTGCCCCCGAGACACCCCCACCCTGCCACAGTGCTGCCCACTGCCCCCGAGACACCCCCACCCTGACGCAGAGCTGCTCACTGCCCCCGAGACACCCCCACCCTGCCACAGAGCTGCCCATTGCTCGACTGGAGTCACCGATCTAATGGACGTACGCTGAGTATTTAGCAAGCGCTATTGCATGTGAGCCCTACTCTGGGCTATAATACAGCACAGCACGAGGAGGGGAGTCCCTTTGATCACCAGTTTAAGCAGCACCTGACAAAAATAGCCCCTAGCAAAATGAGGTATTTGAAAATCTTGGTTCATGTATACAAAAAACTAGGTCATACTGGTTGCTTTTTAAAAAAATAATCCTGTTGCATTTAATCTGGTGGATTTAATCTGAGTGCATTATAAACCTCTAAGCCTTATTCTTAACGTACAATATATTTAGGCCCATATATATTTTTTTTAATATTAAGTCAAAGCCTTGGTTATAACGCATATATAGGATATAATTCAAAGCACACTTTTCATTTACATGTACAAAGCGCATGTATCCCACGATGTTGTGAACATCATTCAGTGCTGCAGAAAGACAAGTTCATAGTGCAGTTTGTGTTTTTAGAAGAAAGTGTATTTAGTGTGAATGTGTGTGCTTATGCGTGTTAATATACGTTTATGGCTGGGCCACACAACTGCTCAGATGATGAGGGTGTGACAGCCTCTCTTGTGGGCTTTGTAGGCCCGAGTCCAAACGATTCTCCTACTCACCTCCCCCGAACCCTCTGTCATCCAGTAAATCCTGAGTGAAAGTCAAAGTTGTTGTTTATAAGAACGTTATTTGAAGACTGTAGAAGAGTTATTAACCATTTAAGACCACAATTATTTGGGTTTTTTAATTTTTTTTTTTTACAGAAATACAGGAACATAAGCAAAAACTACAGGATTGTAGAACAACACGAAAGGCAAACAGGGCAAAACCAAAATAAAAGCACGTGGAAGCGAACCATCACTTAGCACCTCCTCGTTTTCCCTGTGTGATGTTTTATGTTTCACTGGTATCTGTGAAGAGATGTAACTAACCCCGTATGAAGAGGCCAGTATTATCACCTAAGACCTTAATCCAAGAATGTTGTCAAGCCTGATATATAAGATGGCTGTCAGATGGTACAGCTGTCAGATGGTGCCTTCTCCCACCCCACTCTTATGCAGGCGCTCATGAAGTGGGTCTTTCTATTTAACACCACTGTTTCCAGTCATATGGACATCACCCAACTTGCTGAAGGCTGCTTAGAGCTTCCAGTTCAAGCCAGTCGGTTCACTTTAGCGCTTTTGAGCATTGATTTGCAGTAGAATTCTCTGCATACTATTTTTACTATAACATGGCTCATAGACCCAAGTGTCATATTTCATTAATTACACATCAAGAATAATTAGACATGGACAAGGCACGGTGATGTATGAGACTACTTGACTCTATAACGTTTATTAGTTGACAAATCTGTTTCATACTTTATAAAAATAAAATAAAGAAAAAAGTTGACTTACTGTACTGTACAAAAAGAGGAAGAAATAGAGAAAAAAATTATTATTTCTTGAAAAGTTAGTTTTGCATGATTAAGATCAGTGGCCAATCACATAACAAAATGAACGCCATTTGCCCATTTGCTACACAAAATGAAAACTGAATAGAATGTTGATGGGACAACAGATGTAAACACAATGCCTGATATAATTACCGAATAATTTTTGTACATTTAAAGAGTCTAATTTCATTCTATATGAATACTGTTGTTCAAATTCAAGATAAAATATACATGGAAAACAAACTAACAAATCACAGTAACAAAACTAAGATATCAGAATACGTGGATTATTTCGCAACACATGGGAGTGCTGTGTACCTTTTTAAATTACTTATTGTTTTTAACTTTAGTGCAAATTAGATAAGCATTTAAGTATGTCGGGATCCACAATAAAATCATTATTAAGGCTCAACGTTGTAGCAGAACTTGCCTGGACATTACCTGACCTTACCTGGACATTACCTGACCTTACCTGGACAAGCTTTATGTGCAAAATAATCAGAAGGAACAGACTCTACCTGCTTTGGCTTGTAATGTTACAGAACAGTATAAGAAAAGGTTGAAGAATCCGTTCTGTTCCCAGCAGAATCTGAATTAGCCAATTTGAGTAATGCTTGCTAAGAAACTGTTTTTAGATATAGTAGAGGTCTACTATACTATCAGAACTACTCTGCCAACTTTCAGCTCAAACCGAGGGGCATATTAGCTCGTAGCTTCACATAATGCGATTGTTACTGTTAGGTATTGGTTGTCCATTTCAGCTCTTTACTTAGAGCAAGGATGATTCAGTGTTATGTCATCGTTTAAATGATAACTGCACCGGATGTTCAACATTGGCCTGTAGGGCATGTTCAAATCAAAGATATAAAATACAATAACACAAAACCCACAAAAAAACTGAAATAGCAAGACAATTAGACAAGGCATGACAGACCCCTCAAAATGCAATAAATAAACACATTAGTACAGTGCAACACTAACAGGAACAAATAAAAATGAATGTGCTCTTTACAACAAACCTACAGGCAAAATATATACTGCACACACTGCATAATTTAACTGAGCCCTTGTACTTAATAATACTAAAGACCTGAATACACCAAGGAGAAACGACAAGTCAATAAACCGTTAGGAGTCTCACGACAACGTGCTGACCCATTTAGTCAAATACGGTAAACGCCGTCACGCGACTCGGCTGTACCGCTGCTCACGACGTCAGCTACCCGACGACGGGAACCCTTCTGAAATCAACATGTCGCATCTCAGGAGTACCAGCTTTGGCACACCCAGGTCTGCTCTCTCCATCTTCTGCAGGTTTGCACGTTTTTGTCTGCCGCGTTTGAAACGTCTGCCCTCCCCCCCCCCCGCCACGCCCCCGAGCCAACGTGGTGCGTCGGGTGGCACCGCGGCGAGGATGAGCAGAAGGCGAGGGCGAGGAAGGTGTCCGACGGCTCACGTCTGGGCCAGCTGCAGCTCCTCGAGCCCGTGCTTGCCCAGGTGGTAGCGCGCAAGGTCCTTCCTGGTCACCAAGCCCACGACCTTAACGCAAGGACACGGGACACGGTGAGAACAGCGCGCTAACGGACGCTTTTAACGCCCACGTCTGCTCTCCTGAGATGACGAGTCAGGACTTCATTTACATCTAGGGTCACGGTGATTCTGCAGTGAGGTAAGTTGATCTTTTGGAGTACAAATATATTCAAATATAGAACAAATATATTCATGTCACCTACTATCCGGAACAGAACAACAAAAAAAAACTGACAAGCTGTCATAACCTAAAGTTAGAGAAGGCATAATGTGTTGTAAAATCCAGCCCCCTGGTGGTGGAACGAGAGTAGACAGCAATACAAAAGGAGCTTCTCCAACACCATCACGTCCCACTTGGCGTGTAGGTGACTGCTGTGTTTCTTACCTTGTTTTCATCGTCAACCACCACCAGGTGCCTCAGCCCCAACGCTCGGAATAACTTAAACACACGAGGGAGGGAGGTCTCCTGAAATCATAGGAAAAGAACAGATCTCGGGGATGGTAAAAACAGAGCACACTTCAAATTAAGTCAAATAAGCAAAATCGCTATTGGGCCATTTCACATGATTTAATTCAAAGTAGTGTTGTGGGTGAGGTGGTCCTTTAATGGGGATGGAGTTGGGGACACACCTGAGGTACAGTGTAGGGGGTGGGGTTCATGAACTCGGACAGGTCCATCATGCACTCCCTCTCGTCCTGCGACACGTGGATGGACTGGATGGGCGGGAAGCGTGGGTAGGCGTCCCTGAAGTCCTTCAGCTGTAGTTTACGCAGGGAGAGTCGGGATTGGGCCCGCTCCACGAACACCTGACACACACACACACACACACACACACACACAAACACACACACACACACACACACACACACAGAGTCACATTTTCTGATGCAGGGTTCATCAGGAACACCGGTGAAATAGGGCAAGCATTCATGTACATAATTTATTGATTCCGTCTGCATCTGCAATCAGTGGTCAGTCCGTAGGTTGAACGATCCTACCCTAACCTCATCAAAACCAACAAGATACTGAGCTACACATACCCAATAGGTATACAGATAAGAGTCAAAACACACTGTACTGACGACACACTGCTATAGAGGACCATAGCTGTGCTTGGCTGGACGTGCAAAGAACTGCTCAGCACAGGAGCAGAGAATGAAACTACGTGGACGTCCGCACTCACACTGACAACAGGGGGCTAACCGACATTTTACTAACATGCCCACAGAAATAACATAAAGCTCATCCCTACTCCCACCTTCACCGAGGGATTATTTTTAATTTTCACCAGTCACCACTGTCCTATTCTTGTGCTACTCCCCAACACAGAGCGGCCCTGGTCCAGACGGAGCGGCCGTAGTCACGGGGTAGAAGGTCTTTACCTTGTGTTTGAGCAGAACGATGAGCTGAGACCGCAGGATCAGTCCGCACAGCTTCCCGCCCTGTGGAGACACAAGGAGAAAGAATCGGCACTCCAGACGTCAAGCTCCTTCCCCGGGGCGGGCCGGACGTGGAGCCGGGCCCACTGCCCAGCTCTGCCCCCCCCTGGAGGACACGGAGCGGTACCCACCTCTTCTCCGATGTCGGTGGCGCCGGCCCGCACGATCACCGGGAAGCCGTTGTGATTGGTGGCCGTGTTGCTGAGGACGTCCACGATGGTCCCCACCTTCTCCAGTCGGTTGAAGCAGGTGACCGGTGAGCTCATGACCTCTCTGCGGGATGAAGACATCTACTTCAGCTTACAACCGAAAGACGAGAGCTCCGGTCACCTCCCCCTCTGCGTCACGAACACAGGTCTGCGCACAGAGACGCGGCCCGTCCCACCTGCTCCTCGCTAACGGCAGCGTTAGCATCGACCCCTTCGTTATCGGAATGCAGAGCGTCATGCGTTTAAAAAAGCGTTTAAAACATCGTCAGCCTGGTTAAAGGCTAAAGGATTTATTACCTGGCAGTCAGCCAGTGAGACGTGGCCGGGGCTTCCCAGTGGAGGAAAGGAACGCTCTGCAGTTTAATGTGTATGTCGTAAAGGCCCTGAGAACAGCAGAGCACACAGGTTTGAGGTTTTTTGATGAATTTAGATTAAGGTTTGCTCGGGGGATTTACTACTTCCAAACGTATTACAGACAAGTGGCGTGAATTCTTGGAGTCTTACTTCTATGAAATAATCCCCCACGATCTTGGCGGTCATCAGCACCAGCATGATGGGTAGGCCGTAGGTCACGTTCCCGGTAGCTTCCACCAAAATGACCGTAAGGCTCAGAGTCATCCTGACAATGCCACCTACGTGCCAGAAACAGCTGCTATGGAACATGTGACGTGTGACACAGGTGCCGAAAATAGCAAATGAAAAATAAAATCAGCACCAAAAAAAAAAAAAAAGTGCCCCGGCATTCCTGCACCGTTTCCGAGCAGCACACACGGAAGCTGTGTGAGGGCGTGAGAGTGTGAGGGCGTGAGGGTGTGAGTGTGTGAGGGAGTGAGTGTGTGAGTGTGTGAGATGCTGACTCACCCAGCTGGGCGGCAGCACCCATTAAGGCGTACTTTCCGGGATCTGCCCAGATCTGTCAAAACAACAACACAACAACACGCAGCACACGGTCGGTGGAGGCCGTCTCAACACAACAACACAACAACACGCAGCACACGGTCGGTGGAGGCCGTCTTATCTCGCGACGGAGCGAGCAACGTGGTCGTGCTTTAACGTGGGGTCGGGAAAGACCAGCGAGCCAGCGTGGTTGTCACTGCGTTGAGGGAGACGTTAACCCCGGTTGTGTTCCGGAAGGGGAGGGGGGGGGGGGGGTTAGGGGTCAGAGGCGGGGCCTGAGCTCACCGATTTGCTGTTGGTCATGTAGGACAACAGGATCCCAAAGAGGCGACCCCACGCTGCCCCGATGAGGAGGGAGGGGATGAAGACCCCTGCGGACACGGTCAGCCCGTACGTCCAGCACGCCAGGAGGAAGTAGGTGAGGGTGAAGTAGCCCAACGTCTGCGGGTTGTAGGTGCCTGAGAGAGCGCAGTGCGAGCGTTAGAGGAACGGCTGAAGACATCAGATCCATGAGAAGATGTACGAGAACTTCCTTAGCTCCGCAACACTGATCATCCCCTTCAGCGCGTGTCAGGGGTGTTACTTTTGTCTTTTTCACACATAATTCAGCCTAACTCAAGCGCACAGAAATCTGAGTAACTGCCATGCGTAGATCCGTGTGTGTTTACGGGGAAGACGTGGCCTCCAGGGGGCAGTGATCTTACACGATCTTCTGAAGCAGCTTCAGTACAACAGGGACCTTGATTCGGTTCATTCTCGGCGTGCCTTATTAATGAGAGTATATGTCAGCCTATGTTAAGGCACTGTAATGGTGAAGCTTTAGCTCACGACGCCCTCCAGCAGTGTGCCAACCTTGGGGCTCCGTGCAGGGCCTCTGCTACTCTGCGAAAGCCATCACTGGCTCCCATGTGATGTGTGTGTGTGTGTGTGTGTGTGTGTGTGTGTGTGTGTGTGTGTGTGTGTGTGGGGGGGGGGGGGGGGTGGGGGGGGTGACAGCTAAGCCTCTGTCAGCTGACCAACTTTCCTGCCTGCGATCCTAAATCAGCTCAGTAAGCCAGAGTCTGCTCCACATTCTCAAATACACAAACAAACACCAGCAAAGCCAAACGCTCCCCAGCCGGCCGGAGGTTACGGGGGTTACGACACGAACATCACAACCCTGTCGAGTTTGTCTCCGTGTAATCAGAACTGTCGCACGAGAATGGATAGACACGCCTGAAAACGTACACACACACACACACCTGGGGGGTTATGAAACAGGCTCCTCACACTTCTCTCCGGTGTGTTGAAGAATGCCGTTGCCATGGCGTTGTATTCTCCGTCAGCACAGAAAAGCTGAAAAGCAGATAAAACATCAGACGTTGGGCCGAGACCACGTCCCCCCCCTGCTCCACGCTGTGCAAACACAAACCGGCGGGCCGCACTGTTCCCAGATCAGCGTTCAGGAAGCTACCTGCAGAGGGTACTCGTCCGAACTCTCCATTTTCAGAGGCTGGCAGTCGTTGGACGTGTAGATCATGGCGAAGGACACGGCGGCCGTCACCGCCGCCACCAGCATGGCCTCCATCACCTGCAGGCACGGCCTGTGCACGTACCTGAGGGCCACGGACAGGTTACGGCCCCGCCCCCTATCCTCGGCCCCGCCCACCCACTCCATCGTCTCCTGCCACTACCTGATTCGGAAGATCGTCAGCCAGTAGTTGAGGACGTTGAAGAGCGCTCCGAGAAGTCCACCTGGGAAAGGGGAGAAGGAGGTGGAGAAGGAGGTGAAGCGTCACTCAGCGTCCGGCGCGTGGGATCATGACCCAGAATGCATCGGGGCGTACCTATTGCTCCCATGCAGATGAACAGTGGGATCTCGTAGAGGTTGTACTGCACACTCTGGAGCAGAGAGGAGGAGGAGACGAGGTGAGGCACGAGAGGGGAGGAACGTGTGCAAGAGAGGGATAGAACAAAGACAGACAGCTGGAGAGACAGACAGCTGGAGAGACAGACAGCTCAGACAGCTGGAGAACTCACTTCTAAGTCAAAGCTGCCGAAGTTGATGAGTCCAGGGCTCGACAACTCGCCTGTTTTGCCATGATAGACACTCAGGAAGAAGTTCAGTGTGAAGGTGGAGATCATCGATGCAAAGAACTGGTTCAAGGAATACAAAAAACTAGGATTTTAGAGTTTCAAAAATGTCCTCAAGTCTGGAAAGACACAGTGATGCACCTGATGATATAATACAATATAGTTCAATTATAGTAAATGAACTTGTATTCATGTATTATTCTAATGTAACACATTTCAGTCACTCACAATCCTCCATGTAAGCATTTGGTTCCAGAAAGATGCTCCTTCCTCTAAACTGAACAGAACTCCACCTGTTTAGAAAAGAGACAGGAGATGTTGGAGCACCAGTCACCCAACAAAGCAGCAGAAAGGCGGGCCGGGGGGAGTCTGGGTCGGCTCCGATGTCTGCCATTCGAAAGCAGCCCTGGCAAAAGTGAGGACCCCGTCCTGCACCAGGTCCGGCCCTGGTCCTCAGGGGTGCCAGCAACGAGGCCCGTTGGGGACGTGGACCGAATGAGTGAGTGTGTGTGTCTCACCGACTGGTGCCCCAAAAGCGGCGGAGACCCCCGCGGCAGCTCCGGCCGAGACGAAGTCCCTCTTCTCCGTGTCCCTGCGGAAGTACTCAAAGATCTACGGCAAGGCGACAGGGACACAGTTGTCAGCCTTGAGCAGAAAACTCTACCACGCGGGCACAGACACACGTAAGGTTCCTGGGTATAAACACAGGCACTGAACCTAGACAACAATACCCAGCTGAACGTCCAAAGGGACTTGTATGGTGCAACACCAACCCACCTTGAAGTCCTTCTTCAGAGAGGTGCTCCTGCCTTGGGACACGCCAGCTGCAACCACGGCTCCTGAGTGGATCATGGGCCCTTCCTGGGGGTGGAGCGTTCAGGGGAAAACACCGTGATGGTGCTGATGGTGCAGATGGCAGTATGTCTTTTGCATCACAAACAGGCAAAGTACCAATACCCCTTAGGAGTGGGTAGTATGAAAAATGTAGTACTTAATGCTTAGCAAGATATTTTCATAATCTTTCAACGCTGAAAAATATATCGGATTATTGGAAGGGCAAGAGTTCAGCTGGTTTCAAACTGGAAAAGGGACTGGATTATACTTTGATAATAATACAATGAAAAAACGCATTTGAATTATAAAAGAATTGAATTTGAATTATAAAAGCATAAGGCACATATACAATTTTATATGTGCCTTATGTCCAAGTTTAGGGAAACAGAACTTCACTCTTGACTATCTAATGAGGAAAAGAAAAACCATTTTACTCTCACTTCAAAAGTCTGAACAATATCTAATTGCATACAATACAATGGAGGACATTTTCACTTGAATAGTGTCTAACAGTAAGAAGTGTGAAATGTGAGAGCTTCTTTTCTCTTTCCTCACCTTTCCCACAGCCAGGCCCCCAGCTACAGAGCAGATCACACCACACACCTTCACCACCAGAGTCTGCACACGCGCGCACACACACACACACACACACACACACACACACACCAGGTCTAATTCAAACATTCTCAAAAACTGTGATTTGCAACACTGGCCTTTTGAACTAAATGCATACATACACTCACTAGCCCCGTTATTAGAAACACTTTACTTTCTTGCCAACATCTTGTAGGTAATAACTTAGAGACTATAACCCATCTGTTTGTATGCACGGTTACACCGAGCCATCTTGCCACCCCCCACGCCTGGCTGGAGAGCTTCTGGGTGGAAAACCAAACATTTTCGCCAAGGGAAATACAACAGCTCTCCTCCTGGGCTTCCTAGCAGAGCGAACGCCACCCGTGATGCCAACTCCAGCTTCACAGCTGTGGACAGAACGGTTTGCGTCCCAAATAGTTTAATGTGAGCAGTGGTCTTACACACTCTAGTGAGGAACAGGATGTATGATGTCGGTTTTCCATAAACCTATAAAACGCAGAGCAGGTGTAATAATGTATAGACTAGACATGGATATACAGAGTAAGTGTTTCAAATAAACACAGTAGGGCAAGAGCATGTGTGAATGTGTATTACAGTGGGGTACGGGACTGGATAAATGTGTAAAATTACAGTGGGGTAGGGGCCTGGAGAAATGTGTAGAATTACAGTGGGGTAAGGGTCTGGAGAAATGTGTAGAATTACAGTGGGGTAAGGGTCTGGATAAATGTGTAGAATTACAGTGGGGTAAGGGCCTGGATAAATGTGTAGAATTACAGTGGGGTAAGGGCCTGGATAAATGTGTAGAATTACAGTGGGGTAAGGGCCTGGATAAATGTGTAGAATTACAGTGGGGTAAGGGCCTGGATAAATGTGTAGAATTACAGTGGGGTAAGGGCCTGGATAAATGTGTAGAATTACAGTGGGGTAAGGGCCTGGATAAATGTGTAGAATTACAATGGGGTAAGGGCCTGGATAAATGTGTAGAATTACAGTGGGGTAAGGGCCTGGATAAATGTGTAGAATTACAGTGGGGTAAGGGCCTGGATAAATGTGTAGAATTACAGTGGGGTAAGGGCCTGGATAAATGTGTAGAATTACAGTGGGGTAAGGGCCTGGATAAATGTGTAGAATTACAATGGGGTAATGGCCTGGATAAATATGTAGAATTACTGGGCAATTAGGTCCTGGATAATTATGTAGAATTACAGTGGGGTAATAAATTTGCATAAAAGCACAGCGCTGCTTGAAAGTCTGTGAACCACCCAAACATGGTCACTGTTTTAAAAAATGAAATGAACATCCAAATCTCAATTTGTAAAGCAGACCTTCAAATTAGGGACACACAGAAAAAAAAATTACATGTTTTCATTATTTAATTAACAAAAGTAATTTATCTCTCAAGAAAACTGGAATCTGCCAAGTGCAACAGTGTGTGAAGTCTTAATAGCTAAAAGCACCTCCTTCTACTTCAACCAAACGTCTCTATAACCACAAACAAATGTCTCACATCCGCCTTTTGAGATTTTTGCCCACTTGTCTTTGCAGAACTCCCCCAGTTAAAGGAGGTTGGAAGAACATCTGGCTCGTACCACCTGCTTCAGATCTTTACCACAGCGTTTCTATGGGACTGAGGTCTGGACTTTGACTGGGCCAATCCAAAGTACAAATCTTTCTTTCTCGCCACGCCTTGGCAGTTTTGCTGGAATGTTTTGGGTCGTTGTCTTTTTGCATTATCAATCTCTGTCCCAGCTTCAACTCCCTGACTGATGGTAGCAGTTTCTTGTCAAGAATTTGTTGATGGTCCTGGAAATTGATGGTTCCCTGGATAAGATGGAGTCGTCCAGGTCCAGAGGCAGAAAAGGTCCAGACCTTCACATCTCCACCACCATGCTTCACTGTTGGGAGGAGGTTCTTCTCTTTACATGCAGTGTTGACTTTTCTCGAAATATGGCACCTGTGACTGTGGCCAAATAAATAAATATCATCTCTCAAGTGAATGAACTTCCAGAAAGCTACTGGTTGGTCCAAGCGCTCTCTGGCAAAGTTTAATCAGGTAACTTTGTTCTTTCTTAAAAACAGATGCTCCCTTCTGGCAACTCTCCCATGAACGCCATGTATAATGATGTTTCACCTAATTGTAGATGCATGTTCATTTATCCCAGATGTTGCCAGAGAGGTCTGCAGCTCTCTGGAGGTGATGTGTAGGTCGGCCTTTGCCTGAATTATTATTTTTCTGGTGCTTCTTCCTGGGCAGAGTTGCTGTGATGCTGAGTGCCCAGCGTTTGTAAGTGATTTGTCTTAAGGTGGATGGATGGAGCTGGAGTCTTTTGTAGGTGGTTTTGCAGCTTTCCACAGACTGATGGGCTGTCACCACCGTCTTCATGGTGTCCTCCAAAGTCTCCTCCAAAGTCTCCTTTCCTTTCTCATTGTTACTCTGTGTGCTTTACGCCTTGGCACAACAGTGGTTTGGGTGGTTTCCTCTCCCTTTAAATCAGTGTGGCTCAAATCGTTTCCCAAGGAGGTCTCATTTGAATGGTCTTTTACCTAATTAACTTTACCAATGCAACTGTAGTTCATTTACTTCTGCACATGCTCTGATTCCATGTTTCATGTAGTCTGCTGGCAACTCACACATTTCCCTCAAAACAAGTAAATTGAATTGATGAACATAAACCTGACATTTCATATACACAAACTGGTGATGATAAAATAAAAGAATCATGGTAAAAACAACAGAAAATTCTGAACTACTCAAGAAGCTCACAAACTTTCAAGCAGCACTGTATATAATATAATCAGGGTAATATAATCAGAATGGGTGGATGGGAGGGTTAATTAAGGTGGAATATAAATGTGTATATAATTATTTAATTAAATTATATGTGTATAAAATTATATAATTATAGTGGCATAAAGGCTTGGATAAATATTTAATTACTGTTAGGTAAGGGTCTGAATAAATATGCGTAATGTAATTACAGTGGAGTAAATATCTGGGTGGATGTAGAGTTGCAGTGGGGTAAGGGTATGGGTGGATGTACAGAAATGCAGTGGGGTAAGGGTATGGGTGGATGTACAGAACTGCAGTAGATTAAGGATCTGGTTGGATGTACAGAACTACAGTGGGGTAAGGGTATGGGTGGATGTACAGAGTTGCAGTGGGGTAAGGGTATGGGTGGTTGTACAGAACTACAGTGGGGTAAGGGTATGGGTGGATGTACAGAACTACAGTGGGGTAAGGGTATGGGTGGATGTACAGATTTGCAGTGAGTTTAAGGGCATGTGGTAAAAATCCAGATGAGGTGTTTACCTTGAGCCGGACAACTCGAGGAATTTTCACTCCGTTTAGGTAGCACTTGATCTGAGGGATTCCACTACCGGCAGCTATGGGCTAGAACAGAAACACCTACAGTTCACAACAACCACAAGGCGAGTTTTTGTACAGTTGGGCAGGAATTCACAGAGGAAGTGTGGAAGAGGAAGCACGACCATTACGGCCAAGCAAGTACCTCAAAGCAAGCGACGATGATGGCTCCGACCATGACGAAGGCCGAGTTCAGCACCGCCCACAGTATTAACGAGATGTACAGGCCTCCAACCTCTGTGAACTTCTCGATGTCTGAGGTTTTGGTTAAAGGACTCCTTTAAATAAAAGGTCAGATTTTGGACTCTGCAACATCACAGTTTCAACAGATTACATTTATAACAATCACAGGCGGCATTGTTGCGTTGTTTTGTCCATTCCTGATTAGGGAAATGAGAGAAGCAATCACAGCCATCTCTCCATGTAGAGCAGAAACCAGCTTCAGGCCGAACGCCTTTTGCACTATAACAGAAGGATACTCTCTTTGACAACATAGTACTTAATTCCAGCCAGGGTCTCCACCATAATGTCGATGAAGCAAGCGATGAGTCCTGTGAACACGCCGATGAGACCACAGATCACCCAGCGACTGATCTCCAGGCAACGGAAGCTCTGTCACACACATACACACACACATACCACAGTCAGGCTGGGCCAAGAGAGTTCATACCTAGGAAGTCTCGAAAGAACAACCTTCAAATGCAACCTGGCACTAGCCATTTTCTCTTGGTACGGGAACCTCACTGACCATGTGACTCATTCGACGTTCCTCCTCCAGAAACAACTGGTTCTCACTGTTGTCGTAGTCCAGACTCTAAAAGGGTAAGAAATATTCCACAAGTAAATGGAAATGGGAAGTGTGTATGGCATATTACACATTCTAACATTATCAGGCATAATGGCATAACATGCATTTTCAATGTAGGGGTTGGGGGAGTGGGGTGTGAGGGGGGGGTGGGGTTGATGGCTAGTAGGATGGGGGGGGGGTATGCAAATTTGTCCACAGGAACTAATGATTCACAGTCTAATTGAAGTCAGCATACACTGTATGTCAGAGGTTAAGGTAAGATGTAGGCTGGTACATTCCAGCACCAGACCGAGAGACTCGTGTCCACAAAGGTCAGGGCACTGTAGGCGAATTACCTCAAACTTGAGGGAGAGCAACTTCTCATTGTGTGGTATCTCCTTGGGTCGACTCCTCACGGGGTCCTGCGTTTGAAGCGGAGCAAGACACAGGCTCAAAGACAGGGAGCAGTCATGGCTCCTTAAGCTAAACGCCACTGAAGGTGGAGTCTGGATGCAAGCCATCCTGAAGCTGGCTAAAGCGTTTCAAAAAATAAACAGGGCAGGAAAAATGGCAAAGTGGTTTCATGCTGGTGCCAAAGAAGCGGTTTCTCATAAGCAGCTTGTTACTCAAACAAACCACAAAGTCTCGTGACCAGTGTTTTCCCACCAGAGTAGCAATGCGTACGTCTCAGAACAGAACATTAATGTGCGTGTATTGGTAGTGACCCTTTTGTGTGCATGGACAGGGATCTCTTTGAAACGTCGTGTGCGTCTGTTAGTGGGATGATCTAAACGCATTGAGAAAGCACTTCCAATATTTCATATTTCCACATAAGACGGAGAGCAGTGGGATGACAACCAGATTACCTCTTCTGTCGTAATATCGTCCTCGAGATCCACGGTACTCAGTCTGCCTACGTGAAATATAGGAGCCCCGGACAACTAGGGACCAAACGCAGTACATGAGAAACGCCTCTTACCACCCCACCCCCCCTCTCTACTGTAACCAGGGAAACAGGAAGTCGGGATTTCTAGCCATCATTCCAGCCTTGCAAAACACCAACTCTTAACATCGCAACTCTAAACACACCCTGGACACACAGACTATCGTACTATTATACAATTAGCCAAGATCCCATTTTCTTACTAAGGGATTGTGAAGTATATCGTTGCCAACATAAACGGTGACAGCAATGATAACCCAAGTTAAGGAGCAGCTATTAACAGCCCATGATAACATGCCACACATTCGTACTGTGGATAACTTAACACACTCACATGCCCAATATGCAGCTGTGACATGTGCATATGAGCAAAATAAAGTTAACTAGGACAGACAGGTTAGCCAGCTAGCCTAAGTTAGCTGGTCAGCTAGCACAGATCTCACACGTCCCTGATCATCACAAATCAAGCAGTCATATTCATATATATCTATACATGCAGGCTGGACCGGACAGGTGGCCGTGTGGCCCAACAGGCACCTGTCTGCTGGATCGGACCTCCTCCGATCCGTTCAGAAGAGGCGTCTCTTCTCCGCGACTCTCCTCGTTTTTGCCGGACCACGACACCTTCTTCGCTATGTTAGCCATGTCGGAGAATCAGGAGTCTCCACTGCGGAAAAGTTCAAAATGTTGAACTAAAATGTGCAACTAAGGCTACAGAAGCAGCTACTTCGGCCACTCCATCCCCATGACTAGCGATCATAAGCCAACTCGTGACGATTTCTACGGAAAGCCCAAGAAGTCATAAACGAGTAAGACCAAGTTGGAATTCTGGGAAGTGTAGTTTATTGATGGAGGAAGCGTTATATGGAAACGTTACGCTTTCTGTGATAAACAAATAGCTATTAATCATCTTCTAGGAATAACTGATTTTGATCAATGAGAACACAATGAGTGTGTTTAATGAATGCTATATATGCTCATTGCTACTACTTCAGTATAAAACAAATAAATCTAACACAGTGCCATTCATCGCTATTTATCTTGCACAGGAAAACACTGAAGACATGGTTACGTTAATATTAAAATGCAATGTATATAAAGAAAAAAACGAATTTTAAACAAAATATTTTGAATTCATGAATCATTCAGCTGTTTCACTGTAGTCCTGGAATGTGTCCAGCATAATCGGATGATTCCCCCTATTATAACACCTAGCCTGGTGTAGTAATGATTAGTCTGATCGTTAAATGTTCTTGTGTAGTTTGCTTGTATGATTAGGTACAGTGCTCCAGGCATTCGCAGGTCACTTGGTGGACTGAGCCATGTAGCACCACATCATCAAGGGTCATCACTGCTCCTCTGGGCATCCCTTCACCAGTGGCCAGCCCAGACACCTCGCGTGGACTCAGTGCCCTGCTCCACATGGCAAAGCCTGCCAGCCTGCCCACAAACGCCTCGGCCTCGTCAAAGCCCCCTCCCACCACATCCTGCTCCTGCCCCAGCACCACCGTGCCGCCCGGAGGCATTTCGAACCCCTTCTGGAACTTGGAACCCGTGGCGGCCAGCCGCCGGTCGGCGTAGTACCAGAACCGGCCCTCGATGGAAGTCCAAATCAGGCAGGCGTGGTGCCAGCGGCCGTCCAGGAAGGTGTCCATCTCCAGCTCGCGGTACGCCGGGTCACCGATCACAAAGTCCACGGCGCCCCGCACGGAGGACCTGCGGCCGTACAGCACCAGGGTGTTGTCGTTGTCCGCGGTGGCGTAGGACAGCAGTGTGCCCACGTACCCCGCCTCCACCTTCAACCAGGTGCAGACAGAAAGCTCGTGGACTCCAGCGGGAAAAGGTGTTCGGAAGGTGGCGTAGTTCTCGTTCGACGCCGACGGGAAGAGCAGCATTGAGTTCACGTTGCAAACTGTAAGCATGAGGAAAAGATGCCAACGTTAACATTATGTCTGATTACTGTGCACTTACGATTCACAGACGCGACATATGCTGCTCGTGATGAATCATAGAACAATGGTGGAAATGCTGAATATTCTTTTTCACAAATTCATATTTATGGTCAGACGTCTTAATTGAACTGTTGTAAACGATCACCACAGGAAAACATTGAAATATGCACTCGTGATGAAGCTGTGACAACAAACGCGAATATTTACGTTCGCTCCATGTACATGTGTGACTGTAATTCCGCAGGAATGTTGTCTGTTTGCAATGTCATTCATCAACTTTCTACCCTTTGAATGACATGCAGACACCAGGATGTTCATTAAGTTTAGACTCTTAAGTGGTGCGAGTCTAAACATTTTTCCAGTTCAAGAATCAAATCCAGATGTGACTTTTTCTACCTTTCCCTTTAGGCTACTTACAAAGTGCTGTGTGATTCAATGGAATCAAAATTCACTTAATTCTCATTTTTGTGTAAGATTCAACATGGGTTAAAGTAGTGATTTTGGATTCATGAGTCTGCAAACCCCACCTGACTGACTGCTCTTTTGAGTGCTTTTATTAGGTTATGAACTAGATCAGGTGTGTTAAATGTTAAACATTGCTCAGTAGTGGTTGCATTACATACTTGTGGCCTCTTTCTTTGGCGTATATTTCTGTGGGATCTTGTGTCTGAATGGAAGTTGAAGAAGATTGTGGATCTGGGCTTCCTCCTCGGGCAGAGGCATCATGGAGGAGCTGGTCTGGGCAGATCTTGTTGTTTCATGGGTATGGTCTGGATATGGTGCTCTGGTAGCCATTCGCAAAGGAGGAGGAGGTCTGTTTCTCATCCTGGACACTTCCTTCTCAAGTGGCCGCTGCGCACCATACAAAAGCCCGGGATCTGGACCGGGATCTGGACTCCGCCACGTCCCGACGAGTGGGTTTCTGGAGCTGATCGAAGTGCTGGCATTAAGGAGTGGCTGCTCCATGCTTCTCATCCGAACCTCCAGCTTGCTCAGTTGGGCCCTTTGTTCTTGGAGGACGTCCCACAGGCCGCGACCGGGCCCCCGCGGGGCCTCCAGTGACCCGAGGCGGCTGTGCTGCGCCCCGAGCTCCCGTGTGAGGTTGGAGAGCACCACCCTCTGCTCCTGCAACTGCCTCTGGGCCAGCCTGCCCCTCTCCTTCAGGGCACGCTCCGTCACGGCTAACCTGAGCTCCAGCCGCTTGGTCTTCTTCTGCAGCTTCCTGCTCCAGGACTTGAGGGCGCTGAGGTTCTGGTTGACGTCCTTGTTGAAGGAGCCCATCTCCCTGGAAAGTCTCTCGAAACGCTGAGTCAGCTCCTGAAAATGTCTGTCAATGCCATGGGAGACACTGAGGTTCTTGGCGATGCTCTGAAGATGAGCGAGGGTCATCTCTTGAAATGTTTTAAACTAGAGGGAATAGCAAGAATGTGGATATTAACATATTGGACAAAACTGCAAATTCCTGAAAGGATATGAAGGTTATTGCACTGATATTACCTCTATTGATATGTTCTCATATAATCATCAACTACTGTTGCCTGCAATTTATGTATAAGTGAACAAAAATGTCTCAGAAACGTAAATGTATAAAACAGTCATTGACAGATGTGCTGTGCTATAAATAGCTTTCTAAAATATAACCAACATATCATGACTTCTGCCTGGACCACAAGGCACAACCTCACATGACTCTTCTTCGATTTACGGCTGTAAAATTCCCTCACCCCGGCATTTATATAAGTTCTGTGAGTAGCCATGACAGATGCACATGTTATGTGCTCACATCACAGCACAAACCTGCTCGTCCAGTCTCTTCAGCGTCTCATACAAACGTTTCGGAGCTTCGCCGCGCGCTGGCGGTGTCCTCTGGGCCCGGCTCAGGTGCACCTGCAGGGTGAGCAGCAGTAACAGGAGCCTCGGGGTTACTCTGCTGCCCCTCATGGTATACGGGCCTCCACGATCGCCTCCTGCGAGCAAGTCTGCGTCTGCGTCTGCTCCTTCGCGTAAAAGGACACCGTGGCGTCCCCTGCTAACGCAAACTTTAGCTCCACTGCACTGCAATCTGCACGAACACTAACCGAAAGTCCAGAACAGAACCAGATGGGTTTACCAGAACAGCAACAAGGGGCTCCAGAAATCCAAAGTCCAAGCACACACCCCGGCACGCAGCATTTACACACACTTGTGCACACTCTAAAATTCTTGGCCATCTTTATACAAGAGATTATGGAAAGGCCCTTGATCTATGCATGCCAGCTACTGACAAGAATTGCAAACATAACTGCACGAACGGAGGCCAGTGAAAGATGTCCTTCATGAGTATGGGTGGTGGTGAGGGTGGAGAATCACACTGGCCAAATAAAAGAAAAATTGTTCAGCAAGTCGTAAACCGCCCTCCTACATCACTCTATACAGAGAAATATCTGGAACTAATGCTTATGTTTGTGAATGAGTAAAACGCGGACAAAAACACACCCAAGTTAACTTTGAAAAAAAAGGATGGGGTTTGTACATGTAGCTTTATATGTTACAAAACACATATGTTACTTGTGACATGGCATGATTATTCACTGAAGAAGCAGTGTGTTGTGTTTTTTTTTACTGCGGTTACCAGGCACAAGCACCTTTGGGAGGAAATCATTTTATATTATGGGATATCCAGCTTCCTTAGCAGTAGAGCAATTTACGACTCTGCTGCTCGTGTAATTCGTGGCGTTCCCCAGGGTTCTGTTTTTGGTCCTCTCCTATTCAGAACTGACATGAACACGTAATTCATCGCATATAACATTGTTATGCTGATGACACAGATTCATATCAAATTCAGTCTCTTGCTTCCCTCCCTGCATTTATCTGTGATGTTAAAAGTTGGATGAGCTCGAATTTTCTGAATCTCAACACTGATAAGACTAATGTTCTTATAATTATCACTAAAACTTTTATTAGCACTTACTCTGATATAATCTTTCATCTTCCTGATGAAATACAGGTAAAACCCTCACAGACTCCATGATAATTTAAACACTATATTATCTCACCTCCATAACATCTCCAGACTCCGCCCCACGCTACCACGATGCCGATTCATGCTTCTATCAGCACATGTCTGGATTATCATAATAAATAATACTAAATAATACTAAAATATACTAAATTACAGGATGCCCATCGAGCACTTGCCCCAACTAAACACTCATATCATGTCACACCTGCTCTCCACAAACTGCACTGGTTATATGTCCCATAGCATATAGACATTTCCTCCTCTAACCATTGAAGACTTACCAGAAGTTGCTCATTCATACATTGCTGTATACACACACACACACACACACACACACACACACACACACACACACACACACACAATCTTAATATATATAGGCCTATATATATATATATATATATATATATATATATATATATATATATATATATAAAGACTAAAAGTAAATATTATTATATATGCCCTGCCTGAATTTCAGAGATTCACTAATTCCTTTTCCACATTAAAGTAAGGATTCAACATATTCTTTCAAGTTCACGTGACATTTTTAAAGGGAGAAGACAGGATTCCATTAGACACACCGTAAGCCTGTAATTGTCACACAGGTCCGTGTAACCTGCCAAGTTATCCGCTGGAGTATGACAATATCAAACAATTACAGAATAGTACATGTATTATTAATTAAACAGTACAAGTATTATTAATTATAGCAATGGCAAGCTTTAGTGATTGTTTACATTTAAGATCTTATGATTGGATTAACACCTGGATTAACACTGGTGTTTATGTAAGCCCATCTGGACACTGTGGGCGTACATTTTCATATCATACAATGTAATTTTTGTACGATGGTGTACATTTTCATCATACAATGTAATTTTTGTATGATGGTGTACATTTTCATATCATACAATGTAATTTTTGTATGATGGTGTACATTTTCATATCATACAATGTCATTTTGTATGATGGTGTACATCTTCATATCATACAATGTAATTTTTGTATGATGGTGTACATTTTCATCATACAATGTAATTTTTGTATGATGGTGTACATTTTCATCATACAATGTAATTTTGTATGATGGTGTACATCTTCATATCATACAATGTAATTTTTGTATGATGGTGTACATCTTCATATCATACAATGTAATTTTTGTATGATGGTGTACATTTTCATATCATACAATGTAATTTTTGTATGATGGTGTACATTTTCATCATACAATGTAATTTTTGTATGATGGTGTACATTTTCATATCATACAATGTAATTTTTGTATGATGGTGTACATTTTCATATCATACAATGTAATTTTTGTATGATGGTGTACATCTTCATATCATACAATGTAATTTTTGTATGATGGTGTACATTTTCATATCATACAATGTAATTTTTGTATGATGGTGTACATTTTCATCATACAATGTAATTTTTGTATGATGGTGTACATTTTCATATCATACAATGTAATTTTTATACGATGGTGTACATTTTCATCATACAATGTAATTTGTGCATGATGGTGTACATTTTCATATCATACAATGTAATTTTTGTATGATGGTGTACATTTTCATATCATACAATGTAATTTTTTGTATGATAATCTTTCTGGGTCTTTTCACATCCCAGAGTGTGAAGATACTAATGGGGGAACAAAGGTGAAATGTGTGTAACTCCACAGAAACGTGACAGAAACAGTGAACAGTGCTGGATCCTAATTCCTACAGTGTAGGCCTATATAAAAATACATAATAATAATAGTGTCAATATGAAGACCACTGAATAAATATATATATTTAAATGACAGTGTGAAACTTGATTCAAAGGTCATTTACTGAACACAGTTTGGACGTGTCACTGAACTTTGAAGAATTTCAAGCTTGTAAATGTGTATGGGTTCACACTTTTGATGAACAGGCGCTGTGAAAATGACACAATTAGATAGGCAACCTGGGGGGGATCTGTAGAGAGGTCAGCATGGAGAGCAGTGTAGTAGTTAGGTGGAGTTAGGTGGAGTTAGGTGGAGCTCTGCATCACTGTGATAGAAGCTGATTATGCACCAACCATTATATAAAATGCAGGTCTTTAGCCCAGATCTGGTGCCATGGAGGACTCAGATGATTGGGAGGGGGGGGGGGGGGGGTATTCTAGGCCACGCCCACTTGCATCTCTTATGTAAGCAAGTCCTCCAACACCTGATGTGGTGAAACTCTGCAGCCCTTTTATGGAATGCTGAAACAGAGAGGGGTTCGGCCGTGGCCACCGGAATGCTACCCAGCAGGCTCTGCGGCAGACGAGGGCGTGTCGCGCGCGCACCGAACACTGGCCAGCCGTGAGCTCACAGCTGATGGACTCGCGTCCCAGCTCAGTCCTGACACACACACAGTACCCTCACCACACCCCTGCCTCGTCTCGGGCGTGGCGGACTTGTTCAGGTCCAGAAGAAGGATGGGGTCACTGACGCTCAAGCAGCCGAGGAATTCTCGCTGGCTTCAAGAATGCGATTGGGGCTGGCCTTTCCGGTGCAGTGATCGCTTGTGTGAAGGTCTAAGGTTGAACATCAGCAACACTATCGCTAGGTGTGTGGGTTTGAAAAATGTCAGATATGCTTGTGTAAACTCCAAGATACACACGCAGTCTTTTACAACAATGAGTTCAGAAAAAAACTAAGAAGGGGTTTTAAATGTACAGGTTTGTGAGGGTCTATTTGTATCTCCTGCCCTCCTGTGAATCCAAGTTCTGGATGAGATTCAGAGTAACTTTTGCTTATTTATTCAGATATTTACATATGGCACTTTTTTTCTTTTGCATTATTCAAATTGGAGCAGTTATAATATCTGAATAACATTACAACAATAAAACAGCACTTACATAAAAATAAGTATTACAATAAACAAAAGATGTAAGTGCCCTCTCTAATGCCATGACTAACTGTTTAGTCAGTTTCAGTAACTGATAAAATATGCTGATTTATTACCTGTAAGGGTGCATTGTTGCCAGAGAAACAGGTTATTCTGTTTAAAAAGGTCCTCAAGGAACAGAAAGGCTGTTTTTAGGGTAGACCGCGCTCACCAGTGGCATGCATATTCATCAGAGATTGCCGAATATGTAAATGTGCACTGAGTGAGCTGGGAGGAGTGATGTGAAGACTATGAAAACCTGAACATATCTGCCTAGCGTGACACCTGAGTGCCAACACCACAAAGGCAGGCAGCGGCTCCAGTACAGCAAGGTAAGAGAACCTCACCCAGTCTGCTATGATCTTCCTGATTCAAGATCAAGATTTTAAGACCAAGATTTTCATATCCTTAGGAAGATGAAAACAACGTCGTATTGGTTTTTAGTGGCAGGAAAGGGAGCAGAGAGTTTGTGTTCTTTGACAGGTTGGTAATTCAACAGCAATGAGAGGATTTTAGTTTTTTTTTACATGGTGGTAAATGGGCCTGCTGTGTGTTACCTGTCATCTAAGTGCTTTCACCTTGTAGAAGACACTTTTCCCACAGATCTTAATCTATATTGGGGAAATCTGAAGATGGTTTCAGTATGCCTTCTATTAAACTTGTATGTAAGTTTTGCCTAAATGTCTGCAGAAGTATCTGTGCTGAATTCAACTCTTACTGAAACATACAAAACTATCAAACCTTTACAGGCACTTGCTTCAGGGCTTGGCTGTTGACAACCACTAGCACAACTTGCTTCTTATTGTTCTACATAATGCACATTATATTTTTTGGCGTGTTCTGAACCAAGTTGTTCCTCTTGAAAATTACTACACGCAGAGGCCTGACAGACAGAAGTCGTTTTATTAGTTAGAAACTGACATCAATTGTTTTGCTGTTACTTTTTTGTTACTGTTGTCGCTTTCCAGATGGGAATGATAATTGGAATGATGTTAATCAGGTGTTTATTATACATTTTATTTATTGTACATTTTAGATTTGTCTAATCAGGTATTGTATAGATTACACTTAGTGTGTTTGGGAAGAAAGCTTATTTTGTAGATTCTAGATTTCTACATTGTGGATTATATTTTGAAGCCATATATATATATATATATATATATATATATATATATATATATATATATATATAGAGAGAGAGAGAGAGAGAGAGAGAGAGAGAGAGAGAGAGAGAGCGAGGGAAACAAGCAAAAAAGATTAGTTATTTAATTATACCAACTAGTAATACTTATCAATATACTTTAGCCATAAAGTGCATTCTACATCAGCAAAATCAGCACTGATTTGTTTGAAATAAATGGCCGAAATACCTGAAATTAAAAACAAAATATAAACCAATTATTCAAACACATGGGCAGAGTGATTAACAAATGGAAACCAGTCTCATGACAGCGTAGACTGCTGAAATACTAACTGGGTAAGAGGGTGGTGGTAGTAAACACCATCAATACTCACCTGTTAGACACCACCAGCATTCATCAATGTGTATACGTGTATTCCACATGTCTCCTAATACCAATCCTACAACGACCAAACGGTCCTGAAACCTATTTATTAAATCAGGCAACCAAAAATGATGTTTTAATACATACGTTGCAATATTGCTTCATGATACAGAAATATAGTAGTCAAATACTTAGTGGAACAGCCCTTCGTTGGAACGATAAGGAGAAGAAAACGTACGAGGGTTTTGACTGAAGAGGCAAATTACTAGTCAAACATGCCACTGGGCAACATTCCTCGCTCGCTTCTGGGCCATGCCTGCACCATATAGGGCTGGGGCAGTGAGATGTTTGTCTCTGCCTGTCATCAGAGGCGTTCACTAACTGTCCCACAGATCTGAACATCTTCAGGCTTTTCCGTATTCCTTTGGCACAAGACGCATTAGTCAGTGACTGTTCAACCTAGAACAATGGTAGCCAATCCCAGTATTTTAGTATTAATTCACTGTCACCGTCCAGCCTGGTGTTTTTCCCCCAAAGTGTTTAGTTTGTCTACAAATTACCCGGTTCTTTGTGAGCTAAATGGGATGTGGAGTGGCATAAACACACTACACACGATTGTGATAATACAAAGTGAAAAGAGCACTCGAGATATCCTGTCTGGAAAACAGACTCTCGTCTGCCATCTAGTGGCAACAAAAACCAAGTGCTCTACGGCATCTTCCGCAAGTCCGATTTGATAGAGATGTCGATTTCTTACTATAATATGGCCGTGAGACTATAAATTACGGAATAAGGAGCATTATGAATCTAAACGAGCCCCTTCTTCTGTTCTAGTGTGCCATATCCTGAGGAAGAATGAGTTCAGGTGTGAAGGACCCACCACCCTACATGATACCAGGTAAAAGGCCTCAGTGGCCTTCACCCAATATCGGGCCTGTCCTCGATATGGAAACACGTATAGTTAAAGCTCATTGACTAAGGGGGACTCACAGTGCAATATAATGTGAATATGTTCATCCCACGTGGGGTTTTTCATTATTATTTAGGTGTATTTTGTATTTATAGTTGACGAAAAGGGGGACAATGTTAAAGTCTACAAGGTGCACACGCCGTTCAACCCGGGAAACTCGAACGACGAGGAGTTTCAAATGAAAACGGCAGGCTCACACGGTAAGAGTCACCAGAAAGTGATTTGTAAAAAGTAAAAAAAAAACGTTTTATGTGTCTTATATTTATATTTACCATTTAAATGTTTGGTAAATATAATAAAATTAAACGCATGACCCCGAACGTGGCCCTTGCAGTTCAGGTCTCCTCGTCTGACGACGCCAGGAACAAGTACGTCAGCTACGACGCGGAGCTGGGGCGCGAGCCCGCGATGGCCACGTGCACGAGCTGCCGCGAGCAGGTGCTCACCAACGTCACCTATAAAGTGGGCGCCTTCGCCTGGCTGATGTGCCTGCTTCTAATTTTTTGCGGGTAAGGGCGACTGGGACACACACACACACACACACCTGGGGGAGAGTGGATGAGAAAACGTGGAATGTCCTTGTGCCTTTCAGGTTCATAATCGGCTGCTGTTTGATACCGTTCTTCGTCAAGTTCTTCAAAGACGCGTACCACACGTGCCCCAAATGCCGGCGGATCATCCACGTGGAGAAGAAGCGATGCTGCTGACCCGGACCTGCCTCCTGACCTTATTGTTGCCTCCGCCGTTTCTGCCACTGTTTCAGTCTTACCGCCGCCAGTACAGTGAGTTGATGGACTCCCCCCCCCCCACCCCCCCCCCCTACAAATTGGGCAACGCTGGCGTTAGATCATCACTTTGCTTTCGCTTCCTTCAGTCTTGTCTACATCAGGCTTCTGAAATCCGCATCAGAGTGTTTTAGATTATGCTGACCGTGTCCAAGCTACTGCGTGAGAGCCCATACCCGCCCCTGCTGGGTCCCCCCAACCCGACTAGACCCTGCTAGGTCTAAGCTACTGCGTGAGACCAAACCCGACCCTGCTGGGTCCCCCCAACCCGACTAGACCCTGCTGGGTCCCCCCCAACCCAACCCGACCAAACCCGACCCTGCTGGGTCTAAGCTACCGCGTGAGACCAAACCCGACCCTGCTGGGTCCAAACGTGAAGCACTATTTGCTGATTTCCCTAGCTCACGTGAGATTGGACTCATCAGGTACATCAGGGTTTGACGACCCACGTGTGAAAGGGTTTCGGGGAAAGGTGGGCTGATAATGTACGGAGTAGTTCATTACACGAGGTCATATTCATGATCAGCCCTGGTCGAAGAAAATCAAGTCACCGTGGAAAAGAAGGATCAGGGTATCTTTGACATTCAGAAGTGGGTGTCTTGTACAGATAGGCGGCGCCACGCAAGTACCAGGGCTGCCCATCAACTGACCCTATTGTCACTTTTATTCGCCCAACATAAGTATGACCACACGTTTAATCACTGGGGTGTCGCACCTAAATGTTATTTTAAAACAAGGAAATGTGTTAGTGGAAGTCTGCGGGGTTTGTACATACATTACATAAAGCGTTTCTGGCCACCATGTGTACATCGATGTTCGTGCCGTTTATTTTCCTTTATGGGTTCCTGTCGTGGAACGACTAAGGAGCGGCGAGACATTTTCCAACGATTCTTATTCACGTTGTCGCAGCCGTGTTTTTTACACCTGGGTATACCAAACTACACCACAACACGGCAGTTTCCTCGAGGGGTACTTGCTCTGTGGAGCAGAAACTGGTTCATTTGCGAACTACAAAGTAATCAAAGTCTTCATCTTATGTGGGATAGACATTTTACAAAAATGTACAAAATAAATAACTTGCATACATATTGATTGCTACTTTTCAGTGGTAAGTTGATTTATCACTCCTTTTAAAAAAAGAATCTGTATACATATTCCTACTGTACTTACCCAATGATTTATTTTTGTTCAGTATATGGGCCAGAACACCCAACATATTAAAGAGGTGATGTAAAAATGTCTCATCATTGACTCATCTAATCCTTCCTAGCTGTGATCTGAAATTGCATACGCTCCATTTAGAGCAATTTTGGACAAGTGAAATAAGTATTCTCCTTACTGTAGCAGCTCAACGCCAATCAAGTTAGGTGCTTTTTGGAGTGAAATGTTAAACCGAATTGTAGCTTTTATAGAAAATTTTATTCAACATACATTTTCAGCAAAAAGGCAATATACAGGAATAGTTGTAGTACACTGCTGCTACACGGAGGAATTAGACGGGGAAAACAAAACAAAAAATAAATCAAAAATGTGATCTGCAGGTCATTTTGCACTGGACTTAAACAAGACAAACTGTTGCAAGTAGTTTAGGAAGAAATAAAGTCCAAAAACAAAGTCAGTGTCCAAAATAAAACTACACACAACGAATATGAACATCTGATCTGTACCCAACAAAGTGTGTCTTTAATTTTACACGTCTGCTCTTTAAATATACAATTTTAAATGTTGTCTTTACAAAGCCAACTATGCACTAGGGGTACGCCTCCTGTGCTTAGAAAAAAAGAGAAACATAAAAAAAAGAAAAATAAAAAGAAGAAAGGAAAAATGTGTTGTTGGTTCATTTAATGCTGGTTTCTCTATGTCCTGAACCAGTCTACCAAATGTCTGCAGCTTCCCGCTAATGCACATTACAGCGAATCGGAGGCCAGCCTTCTGTAAGCAGTAGCCCCGCCCCCTCCCATCAGAATGATACTACAGCAAAGTGCCAGATGAGCTCAGAGGAGTGCGGGGGGGGGGGGACGACGACGACGCAGGGGGCCGTGGAGGGGGGGGGGGGGCCACCAAAGATTACATTTAACAGAGCCGAGAAATGTAAAACCTTTGATATTAAGTGCCAACGTGCAAGATGAAGTACAGACGATTTTATTTTTCTCGTTTCTTTTTTAAAACGTATGTGGATCTTTATTTTTTTTTATTTATTATACAAGGATTTCCAGAAAAGAACAGAAACTGAATTCCTCCAACCAAACCAGGTGAGAAAGAACTGTGTAAACACGAAATCGCCTAGTTGCACTAAGGGACAAGAAAACGCCACCACTTCAGGGCAACGAGCAAGCTTGAGCCACCGGTGGGGTTTTTGTTAAAAGGATCGAAATCCTTTCATTTATTTATTTGCAAAATGGCAGAATGTCTTCTGTCCGTCCCCCTCACCACACGGCAGCTTTCCTGCCGTGACCATTCTTCTAAAACCAAAATTAAAAGGGAAAAAAAAAAAAAAAACAAACAAAAAGCAACAAAAAATATCCCCCACTGTCTAGAAGGTCATACTGTTCCCCCATTTATTAAAATCCAATTCATTCTTCCAGACAAAACAAGCAGTCAGAGAAGCCAAATCGAGGAGCTCCGAAAGGGGATAGACACGAGCAAACGCTCCGTTTTGCTGAAGATTTCATACATGGGGCCTGTGTACCCAGACAGCAGGTGGTAAGAGTGGTGCACACGAGACGTTTGGTTAAAGTCTTTAGTATGGTCGGTTAAGAGGGGAGCGTCAGTTGTGGATCTTGATGGCCTTCTCCAGGTATGTGTAACGGCCTCTCTTTGGAGCCTTGTTGAAGTGGTCGAGACCTAACCAGGGTCTCGGGTGGGACATGTTCCCTTGGGACAAGGAAAAGGGAATAAATGAATGAATAAGGAAATTCACACACACATTTTTAGCCTCAGGAGCCTACATTCATCAAGCTGGAGGAACGAGAGCTCCTTCAACCTTCTTGTTCAACATTCCCGTGAGCAGGACCACCCGGGTGAGAAGAAGCTCCGCCCCTGTTCCCAGCTCTCGTTCTTGGTAGCACAGGCCACTGGAGGCTCACGGTGCCACCTCTCTGTTGGCAGGAGAAGCGCCGTTCGGGCCCCACCGCCTGGCCCAGTGGCCCAGCTGGTGCGAGGCAGAACCGCCTACGGCATTTGGGCCCAAACGGTTTGGGGCCGCTACCTCCACGAGCCCAAACCAGACACTCCCCGTCACGTTCAGAGCGACCGGCAACGCGCCCGTCCCACTTCTCATTTCATTTGACTTTGCCTGCTGACTTTTGATTGGCCAAAAATCGTCAGTGGGCAGGGCTAGTCAGCAGTGATGTACACGCTGATCAATACGATCGCATTGCTTGTTTAAGCCCCTACAGTTCAGGTGAACATTGCAAAAACAGGTAGGACCGAGTAAAAGGATAATCAGCTTAAAATGTGGACTGTCTGGGTAGAGAGGTAGAGATAGATAGGAGATAGACACACACACACACACACACACACACAAAAATGACAGCATCTGAATAAGATGTTGCTGGCTGCACAAGTAAATCCTGACAGCCAGATAAAAGTAACGAGACAGAGAGCCACTCATCCGCCCACATCATCTTCCTCCTCCTCATCCATACATTTCAGCTCAGAAACGTACCTGGCTGTGGCTCAAAGTCTTTCAGGTTCACTTCATAGTCGTCTTCATTGATGTACTGATGCCGGCCCATCATCACAATTGCAAATTTGAACTGCAAAAAGTATAAGTCACAAACAAGACTTTACCCGTTTTATAAGGTACTAAAAGATCTCCTGGTTAAAGAGCAGGAACTGTGGTGCTCTGGCTACCTTCTCAAACTCCTTCTCCTGGATATCCAGCATGTTCTGAATCCTCCTCATCACCTCTCTGAACGGCTCCGCCTGGCGTGGCACAGCAGTGGGTCAGCGTTTACACACCCCTCAACCACAGCCTCTCAAACCCCACACACACACACACACACACACACACACACACACACACACACACACACACCTACCTGACGGATCTTCAACAAGAACGGAATCCCGAAAGTCCCGAAGACTTCCTTGTGGAAATGTGCAACTGGGATCAGCATCTCGTTCTCCTTGTCCAGGTCCACCTGGTCCAGAGGGATCTCCTAACAAAACGGGAGGAAGCCACGTCAGGGCCTTCATACAGACCTCCAGACACAAAAGCGGCATTTTATAGAATAACAGTTCAGTATTTGCATACAAAAGAGGAGGAGCTTAAGCTTTTACCTCTATTCTGAACGTTCGACTGGCTGCGGGAGATAAACACTCTAGCAACTCGTCCTCTTGGTGAACACCGATAATTTTGTAGCTTACAATTTCCAAGAGCCTGTAGGTAGAGTAAAAGGAGAGAACACCACAGGTGTATACAAGCCTAGTTCAACAAAAGGCTCAGAAACAGGAATGGTAGCAACCTCAATAGAACAAACAGACTACAGCCAGGGACCCTGAATACATTACAAAGCCACAAGCATCGTTCCCCACCCTCCACATCTACTCTGACCTCAAACTCTTTAAAAAGGCCTTTTCAAAAGAGACCTTCAACCAAGAACGAAGCTAAGACCAAAACCTGTGGAACGCGCAAACACAAAAAGTGAATTTGAACTAGCCCGGAAAGCTACGCATCACGAACCGGACGGGCTCACCTGAGCTTCTCTGAGCCTTTGTCGGAGAGCTCCACGGCCTTTTGACATTCCTCCAGGAGGTCTCGAACGCAGCCGTGTTTGTCTGGGTACAGTGTGATCTCCTGGTGGGGAGGCAGCCGACAGAGGGAGCTTTAGCTGTGCTGCTCCAGCTAACCCTGGAGGGCCCCCCGCCCTGCTTCAGCCCAGCCCCCCCAGGAGCAGGGTCGGAGGGCACTGGCACAGGGACGACCTGCCACAGCCCTCCAGGAGCAAAGCTGAACACTCGGTTTGTTTTTGTTTTTGTTTACCTCCTCCCGGAACTGGCTGTTGAGCCATATGGACTTGAAGCTCCTCCTGTTCTCAAAGTCGGTGATCTTCATCTTGAGCTGTGGGAGGTGAGCAGAGGCATGAATAAATCAGGTGGAGCCCGGGCAAAGTTCACGAGGGCTCAGGTTGCCGTGAGGGGAGATGAGAGTATCGGAGCCGGGCCGGGGCGCTGTCGGCACCGCCCTAATGGAAAGTGAAGGAGTCTCCCCTCACCTGCTGGTAGTAGAGCTTCTTGGGCTGCCGGGGCTTAAAGAACTGCAGCAGGTCTCGAAGAGTGCCCTCGTAGTTGTGCCTGAGTGGGTTGCCTGGGCCATCTCTGTACCTGCGGAGCACACGGGGGGGGGGGGGGGGGGGGGGGGGGGGGGTGTTAAATCGCGTCGCCGCGGGACAGGGACGTCACGTCTGCGGGTGCGAGAGCCAACGCACGTACCCCTGGGACTTGAAGAACTGCAGGAGCATGGGGTCGGTGTTTAACCTCTGCGCTACAGTCTTTGCCACCTAGAAACGTCGGAGATGCCAGCGTTAGCGATCGAACGTTACCGGGTGGGTGGGGGGTGGGGGTGATCCGACGGTTGTCTGACCTGGAAGTAGTTCATTCTGTTCGAAAGCGTCACAACGAAACCTGGGTCGTTGTGGATGGTTTTGTCACAGAAGATGACGTCCACGCGGTGGTACAGGTCTCTGAAGTAGTCCTTCGCCGTCGGCAGCTCACTCGCGTCATTCTCCGGGTCGTCCCTACAGACAGCGACACGGCGTCATTCCCCGCCATCACGCCCCGAACGAAACGCAGGCCCGAAGGCACGCTAGGGGGCGCCCTTACTTCTGGAACACTATTATGTCTCCGTCCATCAGCTCGTCCAGAGCTTTGTCCAGGGAGACGTCGTAGTCCTGTATCCGCTCCGTTAAATTCGGTTTAACTTCCTGCAGTGAAGACGAATTCGTAAGTCAGACTCGCACGCACGTGTTGCGTGACGTTAATCGGGGACTCGCGTGTGAAGGGAGAAACTTGCCTCATAGAGGATAAGACTAGTTCCCTGCTGAAACCCTGCTCGTTCACACATGATGGGCAGCAGGTCTCCTGCTCGCAAGAAACACGAAGTCAGTCAGCTTCCCAAAAGAACTCGCTCAAACTACTCCGATGTTTTCATTTCCGATGGGTCAATTAAGGTACTTACGTATTTTACAGGATATAGGTGTGTAGATATGTCCACAATAATTTAAGCTTCTGGTTTTTGGGTCGTACATCTTTAAGAACAACATAACGTCATCTGGAAAGGAAAACGGAAGACCTCAGAACATTGAAGCGGAAGACAGAAGTGATCTGACTTGCCAGAACGCCTCCATGTTTCACCAGTACAACTGCACACCATACGTGAGGCCCAAGGACCAACGCTGTCCCCAGTCTGAAGGGTGCACACACGGGGGGAGTCACACTCACGGTCTTTGTCAAACTTGGGTAATGTTGCGCCACTGGCGGCCATTTCCGGATCTACCGTTTCCAGAAATATTGTCCACGGGTTCTCGTTGTCGCTCAAGTCGATCATCTGTGGAGAGCAGCGGTGGAGGGTCCATCAGAACGCGTCACACCAAACCGCTGCGTGTGTGTGTGTGTCTCCGTGCGCGCGGCGGGTCACTTACGGACTTGTTGCAGTCGGCCTCGTAGTCCAGCATGGCCGGGCGCTTGGTGCCGTTACTCCGGGCCTGCATGGGCCACAGACGCATCTGGTCCTGCGGGAATCCCTGCACACCAACCAACATCTGCTCAACATCTCCGCACAGGACAATGTTGGGGGGAGAGAAACCCCTCACACTTGTGGAGGAACTCACCATGGTCTGCGAGAGGTTCTGAACGAACTCAGACAGGGTGGAGCTCTTCAGAACTTTAAATACTGTGTACTTGACTTTCTCCTCGTCGTACATGTCGTTGCCCTGATGCCCGCAGAACTGGTCCTCCGTCACCATCTTAAAACATCAAAACATCACATCACACTACATGACCCAGCACTGCATACAAGACCAATTAGGAAGACAAGGGTTTTTGTTAAATAAATCTGGCAGTTTCTACGGACATGGATGTTGTTAAATAAACGCTGGCGGAGCTGAGAGACAGAAAAGGGGTTCAGGGACAGGAACCATGTTGGTGAAGGAGGAGGAGGAGGAGGAGGAGAGGGAGAACAGCTGTGATCCAGCAGCTCACCTGCACTTGCATGTAGAGATGAGCCTCCTGTCGCTCCTTCCGTTTCTGCGCCTCCACCCTCTTCTCCTCCTGCAGCCGCTCCACCAGCTGCTGGGGGATGTCCATGTCCGTGACCGGCTGCAGCACCTCGCCTACGCACACGCACAGCGCACGTCTGACCACGGGCCTCTCACACACCCAGGGTCTCCACCACCACCACGTGGAGAACATCAACCACGATCAAAGAGCATCGTGTGTCACAGCCTTTTTATTTATCATCATTTTACACCGCTGCACATCTCAGCCAGAAGAACAACGTTAAAAAACGGCCACTAAACCAGACGTGGGCTGAAGCGCCACTCTGTTCAGCCATACCCCGTCTTCAAAGGGCTCAGGGCTCTGTGGGTCTAACTGCAGGACACTGTCTGCTCGCTGCCGATTGGTGGTCATGCCACAGATCCCGCCCCCCCAGCTCCGTAGAAACGAGGCACTCACTGAGCTTGGACTCGCGGATGTACACCAGCATGTAGGCGTTGGTGCAGTGGCGGACGGACAGGTCGTCGTCGTGGCCGCCGTAGTTGTGCTCGATGGCCTCTTCTTTAGTGCACCGGGAAACGACGTCGTCGTCAAATTTGCACCACTGATGCGAAAAGGAGGGGAGAGAAAATTACATTTAAGGACGAATTAACATCACCTGTATGAACCGAATATACATGCACTGCGTCTAAACGCCACTTATTAACACTGGCAAACAGCAGATATGCATATTTAAGCAGTAATACTGCAGCAAAACAGTATTTTTTGTAAAAAAAGTTTACAAGCTCATACACATCAAATCATCATCAAACAGCAAATATTATGACTACCAAAAAATAAGGAAAATGGTTCTCACTATTGGCTCGGTGACACTCACTTTGCCGTCTCCTTTTGGGTTGAGATAGACGACATAGTGACCCCCGTGGTTATCGCCGCTGTGCACCAGCACCGCGTGCAGGATGTAGTTGGCCGGGTCCTTCGCGTCTGGCTTCTGCAGGAACTCGTCCAGCGGTAATTGCTCGGGGAACTCGAACCTGCGGGCAGAGCGTCGGGTGTCAAGCGGACGGAGAGATTTCACGTGAGATCTGGACGACTCCCACGCGCAACACCGTCGACGGGCATGTGACGTGGGCGAGTCGGGAGCCCGTTTCAGGCCGAACCCGCGTGACGTACGCTTATCCTTACCAACAATGAACCAGGGACCTTGACTCATCCCACATGAAAAGAACTCAAAACTTCAACAGACGAGTATTATCTGTGTACAGACCATTAGCCCATTCAGCCCACAAAGTGCAGGTTTGATCTAAGCTTTTTATCCAACGAAACAACAACATTGGCCACCAGCTAAGAGTTTAACTAGTTGATTCAGGTGTGCTACTGACTACGGGCCTCCACACAGGTGCCCAGACCCATTTTGCAAGGTGGCTCCATTGTGGTCGGTTGTAAGCCACTCTTAACCGTCGCGATCCCCCTCTCTCCTCTCCATGAAACGAACACCACGCCGGGGACGCACGACGTTACCTGTCGTTGATCTTTATGTTCTGGTCGGTCTGCGGGTCGTACATGAACCTCATAAGCTGCAGGTGCAGGATGGGTGGGAAGGTCAGGAACTTCACCCCCTTCTCGGCCTCCTGGAACACAGAAGACGGGCTCCGTTGAAGCCGGCGTGGCGGGTGTGTGTGTGCGTGTGTGTGTGTGTAGACATGTACCTGTAGGCCATGCTCCCCTGCATCATACTTATTATCTCCTTCCAGCTGCTCTACAGCCACGTAATCCTTGAAGGACTCGAAGACTGCGGTGCGGGAGAGAAGACGCACGCGTGACTTTAACGACGCCGGACGCCTCGACACCACGACGGGTTTAACACAAACGTACAACCTCTTTCACAAAATGGCGGCGGTCCGTCGACTTTCAAGGATGTTCAACTCCATACCCCAAAGCCCCATCACAGAATAAAAGTCCCCCATTTAAAGAGAACTCACTGTTCTTCTTTCCTTTGATGCTGAGCTGGATGTCGTAGTAATCCTCTATCCGTTCAGACCTGTAATCCACGTGCTTACACTGGATGTAGGACTACAAAGGAAACAGGGAGGTGCCCGCTCATTAACACCGCCGGGCCACGCAAACGTACGGGAGAGAGACGGGCAGGGCCGGGCCAACTCACCACCATCTTGCCCCTGAAGAGCTTGGGGATGGTGCCTTCAACACAGGTTCCCTTCATCTTGTTCTCCACGTTGTCCAGCAGCTGCGACGGAGGCAAGCGCAGCGTGATGAGGTTCTCAGGTTTGTGAGATCGGCACGAACGTGGCCCAGAAATATATGGCAAAATAACTCACCACTCTACACAGCTCCTGGACATCATGCTGCATGAAGCTATCCAACGTCTCCCACCTACGTGAACGCAAGCGCGCACACACACACACACACACACACACACACACAGGTCTACGATATTTGAAAAGCAAATGGGCTGTTAAAACGTCGATGGAAGTCTTTCAGAGGCCCATGTTATATTTGGACACAAACGCACTTTGACCAGACACGCTTAAAACCGTCGACGTGTTAGAGTCATGTTGTGTCCGAGAAGCACGGCTCTCTGAAAAGGCCCCTACCCAAACGACTTGGTGAGCTTCTTTGTCCCGACAGGCTTGTCGCTGTGCTGGAGTTCGTAGAAGACTCGTTGCAGGGCCAGGGGAACGCTTTTGGAAGAGTCATCGCCCTCTGTAGGCATCATGTACACCGCCTACCGGGACCAGAGACAGACAAACGGGGCTCAGCCGGGCCGGCAGACGGAAGAACCGAGAGCGTGCGTGTGCCAGCGCTGGCTCAAAGAGCCATTCTCACCCGCCGCAGCTGGTTGGTAAAGAAGAGGGTTTGGAGGAGGCTGTTCATGTAGCATGTGGCCCCTTGGTTCTTTAAGCCCACGTAACCGGTATGCTTCTTCGAATCCCATCTGGAATCGAAAAAGAAACATGACGTAGCTGCGCTTAAGAGGCCGCCGCTTCGAAAATAAATAAGACTCTACACTCATGGAACAGGGAGGTAATTTGAGTTTACTCACGCCACACCATGAGGGGCATCGGCCTGAACGTAAACCTCAAACGTGACCTTATCGTCCTCCACGAAGCCCCTCTCAGGGTCGGTCACGTCCTGAAAAAAAAAACCACCCAAACACACACACCGTTACGGACTAAAAAAACCAAACCGACGATCCAAAAAGAGCGGGACACGAACCAAATGGACCCGGCGGACGAAACCGGACGCCACTCCCACAGTAAAGGCGGAGTGAAGTGACTAGGGCTGGCCGAGAAGCGGGTTGAGGGCGGATAGGAGCACGTATGGGGCAGCGGGGGGGAGCTTACACTCCAGGACATGAAGTTGGAGAAACCCCAGTCGTTCTCCTTATGGAAGAACAGGTGACTGATGCGCCGGCTGAAGGACTTCTCCTCTTCTTTGTAGTTGATGATTTTTAGCATGGCTTGAGCATGACAGGACCATGAGCTAAGAACAAAGAGAAATGGACCAGTTCACGAGAATTACACAACGTCAAGCTGCCACAGTAATTTAAGACCCTCGTATGACAATAAATGTTTACTATATATATATATATATATATAAGATTTACTAATCCATGTTACAGCAAGATGAGTAAAATGCTTTAGTTCTATTATAATAAATTAATGTGGAGCACACACTGGAGTTTTTTTCATTTTGGATTGATGCATAAATGCAGAAAACACAAAAATCCAATTGCAATTGTGATCGGATCTCAGGGGTAAGACGGACCACGGGCGACTGGAAGACAGTGAGGCCTTACGTGGAGTCTGACTCTGCATTGCACTGCAGGAAGAAACCCACGCTCTTCTGGTGGGGGCGGTCCGGGTAGAAACGGGGCATAACCATGATCTTCCAGGGGAGGTTCCTCACGAAACAGGAGGGGCTGAGCACGGACTCGCTCAGCCTGCTGAAACGCTCCACCACAAAGCGGAAGGTTGCCTCCGAACGCCAGCTTGTATCTGTTTGCACAAAAAAGGCCCGCAGTCACCGTCTCATTTGCAATTGATCCGAACTGCTTCGCTTGCTTCTTAAAAAGACCCCACGAACCAAACGTCAAACATACAAGACGACTGAAATGATGCTAAACTAAATTTAGCTTGCGCACAGTGATGGAGAGAATGTATTGGCACTTGACCAGACATTTTACTTACCGTCCTCCATGTCTTCCTCTGTGTTGTTGTGTCCATCCGCCATTGCCACATTACCATTGATGACAGGATTTGGAGGGATTCTTGGGGGATCGTCTGTGTCGCCAGCTGAGGAAAATCGAAAATGTCACACCACTTAACAAAATATTAACTTGGTCCAGCCATCAGACAGCTTTCCATAAGACATTATTTTATGGCAAATAAATTGAAAAACAAACATTAACTGTTTGCAAGCTTTCAAGGCTGCAAAAGAGACAGATATCAATTTGCTAACTACCACAGGCTTACAGGGTAAAGTAGATCCTTAGAATTTCATTTTAGGCTGATTGCTGAAATATCAAATAGGCACATTATGATAACCTGTCAATAGGGAATACGCTCAGCTTTGGTAAAGCACAATAACATAAATGCTTAATATGCACATCCTGCAAATTAATATCCCTCTCTGCAATAGCACGTTTGAAACAAAAAATAAAAAATAAAAATAGGTAACTTGAGAAACTTGCTTCAGCAATACTCGTTAATGCTTATTTCTGCTTTTTAGTCATGACCTGGCAAAAAAAATGACAAAAATGAGGGCAGGTAGACGACAAGTGCAAAGCCGATTGAACTGGTAGTGGTTTATTTAAAGACCTAAGGACTGGGACGGAAGAGACCCACTTTTCCAAGACAGAATTAATCAAGTTACCACAAAAGGGATTCACAAAATGCATTCAATTTGACAAATTTATCAGTGTTTGAAACAACCATTCGTACCAATTAATCAAATAAAGGTAACTGGAAACGTGTGTGGAGGAAGGAGAGTAACACTAAACCAGAGTGTATCCTCCATGTCCAGGTGGTTTTAACACCGGGCAATAAGACGTGTGTGACAGGGAAAACACCTGAAACACAAACCCACCCCCCTCGTGTGACTTTTAGTCAACCTGAGGGGAAAAGCCGGTCGAAATTCAGTAACTACACCGACATACTAGTTGTGTTGAAAGCGGGAAACGTTATGAGAGAGTAATTATCTCGCAGTGCGGTTCAGACGGCGCTGTGTAGCCGTTAAAAATGGCGAGGACCCACAGTTGTGATACAATGAAGCAGCGGCTCCGCGCGAGGGCCTGCACGCGCTCGGCGTTAGCATGCTAGCTAGCGAAACACACGTCAACCGTGTTTTAACTGCATTTTTGGTCAGTTTTATTAACAAAAACAAAAATTATTATCGCGACACGTCGTTACTGGCCTTTGATCAGCTTTAATCAATCATGTCCTTCACCCATAATTGGCAATAGCGATCAAGCTAAGTAGCTAGCTATGTGGCTAACTAACATATTGCTCCGTGTAACCCATTCCCCGTTCAGATTACGTTATTCTCCGGCAGCTGCTGTAATTTTATTAAGTAATAAATGACGACGGTACCCAGAATGAGCGACTTTACTGCGTCATGTGACGGGCTGTGTTGTCCCTGAGACATAAACAAACATACGGGCCTTGCGCATACTTATAGCACAACACTACAGCTACAAGACTACAGTCCACCATCTTGAAATAGAAATGCCAGATACTCCCTCCCCCCCTTAGCCCTCGCCCCCCCCCCCCCCCCCTAGCCCTCACCCCCCCCCCCTCGCTCAGTCATCCTAGCCCTCACCCCCCCCAGCACTCGCTCCCTCGTCCCCTAGTCCTCACCCCCCCCCCCCCCCCCCCCCCCGCTCCCTCCCCCCTAGCCCTCGCTAGGATACACAGATTAGCTGGCTAACCAAAGTTGATCAACTTCATGAGTGTATCAGTAATGAGGGAGATGTGTGTGAGCGCTGGTGTAGCTGCTCCACCTCCATCAGCTCCAGTCATCATAAAGGTGGAGGAGCTGCTGTGAACAACCATTCATCATCAACATCGTGTAATAAACATCCTGCTAGCTAGTCAATAATCACCATTAGCCACACACATCTAGTGGTCAAGCACGCCCGGATCAAACACTGCGGATTAACTCGAGCAACTTCGGCGCTGCGTGTTGATCATATCGCCAGTTAGAGGGGGGACTGGACCGGTCCGGACCCGCTATACACACAACAGAGGCGATAATACTCCACCATGCTGGCCACACGGCCCGATCATCCCTCACACCCTCCAAACACACGGTGTTGACCACAACACCGACACACTCCGAGCCCGCTTCACCTCCTCGTTAACCGGGACTCACTCGTTCTTCTCTCCGCCTGTACTGCACCTCCACACGGGGGGGGGGGGGGGGGGGGGGGGGATACGCGTTAACACAGCCTGGACCAGCCGGCCCGCTCCCCCACCGACTACTAATGCTCCCCGAGGCGAGGTGCCTACCTGGCGGCCTTCTGCTACACCACCATATCGAGAAATAAGCGCACAATTTATAATATTTAAACACCTCAGGTCAAATTCGCTTTAAATTCACTTAAATGTGCAGCAGGTTCACACACGGAGGAATAAATCACCTCACCGGACCTCTAACTGCGGTGGCGACCGACGCCGGACGGCCCCGCACCTCCAGCCGCATTAACGGGCCGTTTCCGTCGGACGCTTCGACTTTAGACCCCGCTAGCCGGACGGGGTAACCGTGTCTATCCCGCTCCGACCCCGCTCGGCTCGCCGGACGGGACCCCGCGGGCTTACCGGGTTTAGCCGCCGCGCTAACGAGGTCAAAACATGCGACAAAGTGACTCGCCGATAAAAACGGCTAGCCGGCTAGCTAACGTTACCTTCGCACGACTGCGCGCTTGCGTGCGGCGCGAGGCCGAAAATAATGCGATAAAGCGGGATTAAAATAAAACCACACGGCGAGGCCCCGCCGCTACCTTCCATCTCCATGTCCTCGGGCTCGCTGAGCTGCTGCTCGCCGGCTTTCTGCTGCTGCGTGTGGTGGTGGTTCATGTCTGCGAGGCGGTCGCGCCCGTCGTCGTCGTCGCCCTCGACCTTGTGTGGCGTCGGTTCCGCGGGGACGGGGGTCCGGGGCGGCTGGTGCTGGTGCTGCTGGTGGGCGGCTGGAGGGTGCGGAGGTGGGGTGTACAGGTCGAGCCTCTGCGGCTGGGCCTGCGCTAACGCGACCTCGGCCCTGTCTGCGCTCGGCGTCGGGGACCGAGGGAGGGAGGCCGGCGGGGGAGCGGGCAGAGAAACGCGGACGTATTTGCTCGCTATTCGCCCAATCTCGGCGCTTTGGTGGGGGGTGCTAACACTAACGGTAGTCGAGGATATTGGGTGGGGGGCTCCGAGATAAGCGAGGCCCCGGTGTGTTAAACCCGGCTTCCCCGTCGATACAGGCGGGCGAAGTGAGGGAGGTTCGACTCACAACAACCTGCAGCCCGGGGGAGGGGGGGAACAAACACCCCGTGTATCGCTAGCTGGCGCTGGTTAGCATACGCTGGCAAAAAAAGTGTTTTTTGTAGAAAATAAAGCGATTCGGCGGCTCGCACGGTCCCCAAAACGAGACGTTTAGACGCAACTTTCCCCGCGGCGCGTCCAGTCCGTCTGCTGCTCCTCCGATTGTCCCTCTTCTGGGGGGGAGCGGAGGAAGGAGCTCTCCATTCAAACGCGGTCCTCACTCGAAAACGCACCGGGTTTTTTTTTTAGAAGTTTCAGGCGACAAAGATGCTCGACGGTACCGTGTGTGCGAACCTAGCGCCTGAATTCAACGAGAAGTTGAATATAAAAATATTCTGCCCGGTCACGGCCAGAGCGCCCCTCTCTCTCTCTCTCTCTCTCTCTCTGTCTCTCTATCTCTCTCTCTCCGCTCCCGTGGTTTCTGATGTTCGGTTGAGGTAAAGCTCAAAATGGCGGTCGCGCTCCTCTCTGAAATGTCACATCCGCGCGGAGATCTAAACGCTCGCGCACACCACCACACACACACACACACGCGCGCGCGCGCCGTGTCATCATAGCCGCGCGCGTTCGGAGCCCGAATTCATGCTCGAGCCTCTTTTAATTTCGGACGGGAAGGCGAGCGCCACGAATTGTTTATTTTGTTTGTTTGTTTCAGTGTCTTTGTTGATAGTAACGCGTTTTAAACTGCTTCATGCGGGAACGAACTGATCTTATTTTTTTATAAGGTGGCCGCATAGCTTATTGACTATAAATAGCGTGATTAAAATATTAGTTGCGGCATCCTTGCGGCATACGTGTCTTAGCAGAGTAGGAAATCCTAGACATGGTCAACACATTGTAGTTACAACATTAAATATGAGCTTTAGTGGAACTGATTAAATCTGCGATTAGGCCGTTTTAACAAGGCAGTTGAAATTAACTTCAGTTTAAATTAAATCCAACTTTCCTGATAGCTGACAAGTATTTTTAGACATTTTGACTGGACGGTTTTAGACTATGCGGTATTTCAGCAATAGGCCTATCCACACATGCTAATACTGCATTCAGCTGACCCAAAAGATAGATCGTTTTGTTTATTATGCAAATAGCCGAACAACACAACAGACATTTTTTTGTACTTAGACAAAATCGCAATTAATCATAATATTCTTTTTATTCGAGTAGTGTGTGTACCAAGGCCTCATTGAACCTACAGCTTTTTTTTCATAAGCTTAACATTTGAAACGCTAGAGATTCAAAGGTGAAAAAAATAATTTTTGTTGCATGAAGCTTGATTTCCCAGACTAATCTGTAAACCTAACTCATTATTTGTCAAAAACAGGCCAGGGTGCTAGACTAAGTCCTGGAGGACCGGTGCGCAGTTCAATATTCAATTCTAACATGATTGAATTTCTGGTGCATTTGATAAACATCTCAAATATTGAGAAGAATGCTTTTAAAGAGGAAAACACTTCCTTAATTTTTTACAGTTTCAGATGCCCCAGGCATTCTCAGAGTCACCTGTTATATATATTCAGTTGCAAGTTTATAAGGTACACATAATCTGTCTGTAGCGTGCCTGGTTAGCAAGCCTATTGGTTTGGTTTACAGAAGTTCAATCATATGACTGATGGCAGCCTATCTTGTTCCCTGCACAGCTGTGCCATATTTTCAGTAGCCTTTTATAAACTGCCTGCAACAAAGACAGGTGATGTCTTGATATTTTGTTTAGTTTTATGCTGTAGTGATATAATACATAAATTGTAACATGTATACAGTACATTCTTGTTTTACAATTTAAAATGGACTGCACATTGTATGGAAACCTGTTTGGCACATTAAAAGTACATGTACTTAATAAACATGACAGTATATGAACATGTGAATAATTTTGCTTTAAGAAATATATGGATAAAAATGCCAGCTCTCAAGTAATTACCTTTTACTCATAATTACATAATAAAATCAAAGAGATATCATAACCAAAATGTAACAATGATAATACATACCAAAGTGAAATCTGCCAGTGGTATTTGTAAGACTATCTGGGTAGAGTCATGTACCTTCTTGGAAATCAATACTAAATGATTTCGTGTATCAGCTAACAAAAATAAAAATGCAATATTGGCAAAAACTGTATCACTTATCTGTAAGTTAGCAAATAATTAGCATGAATGTATTATTTTGGGAATGTAACATGGTCCTTAGATACCTTCAAATACAAATAACATCTAGATAATTACATAAGATCTAAAGCAATCACAAGGTACTCACAAAGGTAATCACAGATGTTCTATTTTAAGAAAATAAATGTATACTACCTGCAGGTATTTAATAGACATGCAGGTAATATAATGGACATGTAATGGAAGATATATAGATACATAATGGAAAATACAACCAAAAAATATGGGAAGTCATTAAATATAACCTCCAACAAAAAAAACTTTCTTCAGATTGAAAACCAGGATAATATAATAATAATAATGTGTCATTTGAATTGTGTGGTGAATATATTAGGTTACTAAGCATTAGACTGCTTTTTGCTAAAAAAAAAAAAAAAAACCTTTGCTTTGTCTCCATGGAGATTATTTGTGCAAGAACACTTCTACCTATGGGAGTCAATTTGTGCCACTCAATAATTAATTGATCAAATGATAAATTGGTTGACAACTCAATAATTAATCCATGAATCCATTAAGAAATGTACCATGGGTAAAGAAATAAAGCAATTATATTTCTCATCACACATAACACTAAGTTACCTATGTTAATGGTTGGATTAGCTTTCTGTAGTTGAACAGCTGTTTTTTTTTGTTGAAGTGTGTTTTGCTTTTTAAAATATAACGTATGAATTCCATTGCTTACTCATGCAGATAAGATCAAATAGCAGGTCTCTTGACATACAGTTACCCATTAAAACAATGGATGGATTTTATTCAGGCCTTTTGACAAGAGGTATGCATTACCCCAGCCACTGGCATAGACTTGTTTGAATGTTTGAATCAAATAAATGTTTTTGCAACTTAAAAGTGTAATGTTAATGTATGTGTTGTTTCTACCTTTTGATAGTATCGGAATTACATGATTTTGCCTAAAATCATTTTTTGAAATCTTATTGAAAAGTTGTCAAGGCACTTTGATTCTTCAGTGTATTTGATTATATGTCTGGCATAACAGGTTTGATGATTTTTTATTTATTTCTATGAGTTATTGAATAAAGAACACACTTCTTTTGTGTTGCTTACAACAGTTTTTTGTTTGTATATGTAGAATATGGTTGTTTTTTTGTTGTGATTGGGAGAGAGGATGCAGATAACCTTGCATAGAAGCAGACATTGAGTGATTTACAGATTCATTACTAGCTATTATTCTCATAGGTCTTTATCACAGACAATATAAATGTGTAACACTCCGTTATCGCGGAAAATTCTGCAGGTCACTTGGAAATGCCCTGATGTTTAATATACATATATATTCAACTGAGTTTACTTTTACTGACATGGGGGGAACTGTTGAATCATCTTCATCATCATGACTGTGGTGCGCACAGGCCATGATGGCCCAACCGCTGTGGAGGACAGTGGGGCAGTGGGAGGGGCTAAGAGCAGTGGGAGGGGCTAAGAGGGCCACTCTGGACACAGGTGTCATCACCTCCTGCTCGACAACGCGTGGTATTATAATGAATTATTCGAAGTGGCTGTATGGCTGGACTCTGCTGAGTAATACTTTTTACTTGACTACTCTTATAGAGCATTCTGGTGCCAACTGTGTGTGTGTGTGTGTGTGTGTGTGTGTGTGTGTGTGTGTGTGTGTGTGTGTGTGTGTGTGTGTGTGTGAGAGAGAGAGAGAGAGAGAGAGAGAGAGAGAGAGAGAGAGAGAGAGAGAGAGAGAAGTTGCTACACTTCAGTGATCAGTACTCAGTGTGATGAAGGTCTGACGTGGGTAATAACCGTCCTCAGTTAGCATCCCATCCCCTGGCACAGCAGATAAATTTAAATAAATCAATCAAACAAACAAAAGAAAATATTAAAAATCAGTCTGTGAATTAATTTTGTAAATCAGTGTATCGATTGATCAACTTATTATGAAGCGACACAAATGTATTAATTACTTTCCACTGTAACGGAACAAACTTTTGTCAATGACACGAACGTCATTCCGGTGGAAATATGAACTTGCTGTTTTATTTCACGTGGTACGTCAACGCCTTTGTGTCATTTATTAATAGACATTTCCTAGAACCAATAAAACTTCAAGATGTTTTCAGCCTCTTGAAATGTGACCAATCGTTTTCCCCCTTCTCCGTTAGGGGGCGGGTTCGATACGCCAACAATGTCGCCTATTCACTTTATAACCTCAACACGTCAATGAAGTTGGTAGATAGCTCGGAATAGTTGGCCAGAAGGCCTTATCTGAACCATCTTCTCGTTATAGACACATTCCCCCAACGCGATGTTAAATATAAATGTACAATAATCGAGGTTTGCGGACGTTATTTACATTGATTCCTGCTTCTCGCTGAGTAAGAGCGGAGTTAACTTTTCCGCCGGAGTTGGCCGTTTCGGCGATGGAGGACAAGAAGGAAGAGAGGGAGGCAGAGATTCAGGAACACGGACCCGAACACTGGTTCTCGAGCTGGGAGAGACAGTGCTTGGCGGAGGCGGACCGGGCGGAACCGAGGGGCGAGGAGGAGACGGAGAAGGACCAGGAGACACTGTGGCATCTGTTCCAGGACTCCGCCACGGCGGTGGCGCAACTTTATAAGGGTGCGCGAGCGCGAGCGCGAGGCGGCTAGCGCGGGTTAGCTAACGGGGCGACGTCGGCGGGGAAACTCGGTGTCGTGAGGGGAAAAAACGTTAGAAAAACGGTCACGGGGGGTTCGGGTCCGGGTGAGAAGTGGTCTAACTCATAAATTCGCCGTTTAAACGGAACCTCGGTCCCGTATCTTGGTGAAGGCGAGCTAGCTAAGCGCTGTGGTGTGTGTGCTAGCGGGGGTGTTGGGCGGTGGTAACACGGTCCGCTCGCTCCTGGTGGGCGGAAGGGCCAGAAAAGTCCAGCTGACGGGCGGGACCGATACCGGTTGACCCGTAAGACCAGCGTTATGGTTCTGGTCGGACCCGTTAGCTAGACGTGACGCTGGAGGGCCACTGTCTGCTGACATGTTGGCTGGCAAATCCAGCCGGCCCAGTGGTGCCGAGACCCCGGGCCCAGTGGTGCCGAAACCCCGGCCATTTCCCAGGCCCATTAGGTTAAGTGTCCAAGTGTATTAAATGGACTCCTTAACTTGTGACCTTCCTGGATTCACAGAATATCGGGGTAGTTGTGATTGTGCTTCACCAACATATACAACTTAGGATAGTCTCACCTGATTGTATGTAAATGAAACGATTCTAATGAACCAAGGGTAATGACTGGCATGCACAGATATAGCCCCACAGATGAAGATGTGTTTGATGGCCTTTCAGGGGTTTTGCAAGTACAAAAGCATGGCCACGCAATCCGAAACGTTTAGTCATCTCTACCGTCTGCTTATCACATGGTGGTGTCTTTACTTTTATTTTTGACTTCCAGATCGAGTGTGCCACCAACCAGGACCGTCACTGTGGGTACCCTTTCAGAATGCTGCAACAGCTGTGACCAATCTTTACAAAGGTACGGCCCCCCCCCCGTTACTAGGCATCTTTAATAGACGCCCCTTGTTCACAGTGTGAATCTTCTGTTTTTATACACTTCACTTAAACAGAGAGTGTTGATGCGCATGAGAGAAGCTTTGACCTAGGAATTCAGACCGGTCAACAGAGACGCAACAAGGATGTTTTGGCTTGGGTGAAAAAGAAAAGAAGAACCATTCGACGGGAGGATCTGATAAGTTTCCTGTGTGGCAAAGCGCCACCACCCAGGGTTTCCAGAACAGCACCCAGACTGTCGCCTAACCGGCCTCCTCCTTCAGACACCGTTTCGTCTGTGGAGACTGATTTGCAGCCCTTCCGCGAAGCCATTGCACTGCACGGTAAATATAACTCCCGACTAGACCGTCGTAAAACCCCACTTGTTAGCATGTGAAGTATTCTTGTGGGACTTGGCAGGCTTCAAATGTCCATTGGGGACAAGGATGTCTCATTTGCAAGGGATGGTGGGTGTCAGGAGATGCTTAGTTTTGCTCCGATTTGTTAGCACCAACAAGCGCAAACCTAGCAACGTTTGACTTCATCAGACATCCACAGGCTATCTAGACATCAGCATATTTACAATAATAACTATTTAGAATGAGGGTCTTTGCTGAATTTGTGAAGTGATTGGTCTGGAATTGTAAACTATGAGTTTAGATTAGATTGTGCAGCTAATTTGCACGAAGCTGAAACTAGGAATTTCAATTGCTGTACATCTTGCATTCACATTAGTCAGTGTCTGGCTATGCAACACTAAAGTGGCTCGTAACAAACGGCTAGAATTTTGTCCTGAGCGTTTTCATAACTTATACATGCATTTGTGTAACGAGGAGTCTAAATCTTGGTATAAATTATTTTAAATTTTTGCAATTATCGTCATACCCATGTCTCGACAGGCTCACAGGTAAACATGTTTGGTAGGTATTGGTGGCTATGCAGACAGGCTCCCAACATTCAGACCATTGATCCTTTTATGCTTAGTGACTGCTTGATGCAGTCTAAACATAATTGTTTGATTTGTTCATCTGGAGGTTTTCCTTTATCTATGCTGCTCTGAAATTTCAAACCACCTGAAAGTCTCAGCTTGCTGTTGGGTGAAAATTGTAAATGATCTGTGAGTGTTTCCAAAGGCGCCGGCTGTGTGCTCTTCTCCTGTGAGGGCCTTCAATAAGATACCACATTGAGCCTCTGAGTGAGGACAGGAGCTTTGATTTTCTGCCTTCATGATTTTTTTCAATCTGTTGTACATCATGCTTTTCCCCTACCACTCTGGCTTGAAGGGTCCATGATGGAGAATTAGATTACGTTATGCTCCATACAAGTGCATCACACGTGAACTCACTAGAACTAAAATGTTCAAGTCTTTGCAGCGACTTCTGTTCCCAGTAAAAACCAGTTTGTGGATGTTAAGTGCGTGTCGGTCTTGTGCTTCGCAGGTCTCAGTGGAGCGATGGCCAGCATCAGCGTGCGTTCGGGTTCGGCCGCCCCGGGCTCCCCCACTCACGTCGGCGCCGCCTCCAACCGCAGGAGAAACGGATTCCACGACGTGGACCTGAACACTTTCATATCGGAGGAGATGGCGCTGCACTTGGACGGCGGTGGCGGGAACAGGAAGCGCTCGTCGGCCCAGTGCGCCGACGTCATCACGGACTCGCCGACCCACAAACGCAACAGGACGATCTGAGCCTGGTCCGCGCTCAAGAATGCACGATGCTGCTTGAAAATACAAGCCACTTAATCCTCAGTACCATTTTGTCCCCTCCCCTCCCCCCCTTAAAAAGGCAACGGGGGCCATTCACCTTCTCACGACGCGAGTGCTAATAACATTTGCCATAAGGCGGACCACCGTTGTACCTTTCTCATATTAACTCTTTTAATGCTTTCTGAGATGGAGTCAGTCCACATTACCACCGAACCGTGGGCCGTGGAGGAGGGCGTCTAAACGCTAACCTGGCTAGCGGTGAGCGTGCTTTAGGGGACGAGTTCTCTCGGTCTCGTTGGCCTTTTGTTAACGGCCCACTGCTGGAGTTCGTGTTACCGACAGTTTTGGGTAAAGCGTTCCTTTATCAACCAGCTGCTGCCAGTATCCAGCAGCCAATGCTGGACACACATTCATAATGATGAAATGGCGGCGCTATGATTTGTTCCATTCTCGGGCCCTACGTAGTTACATGTGTTTCAGTAACTACTCGCGTTGGGTAATTGGCTAGTTAGTCGGACTGGGTTTGGTAGTCACACAACTGCTGAAGCTGTGGGTCTCCAGGACTGATGTTGATTTATATACTTTAACAATATTCCCACCTTTACACTTTTAGCACTTCACTGTGTCCACCAGCTTCGTGCTGCACAGGATTCACGACAGCTACAGTTATAACTAGGTCTCCACTGACCTTTAGTCGCCATATATTATTATATTTTCGGCTCGCCTTTGTTCTAGCGTAACGGGTTTTGTTCTGTCGATGTCGGTAATGTGGGACAGCGTGCAGAATCCTTATTGTATTGTGAGGCCGCTGCAGGTTTGTGGACTCGGTAGTGGTGGAAGTAACGATCTTGCACTACTGGATGTTCTGGAGTGACTCCGAGAAGAGAGAAAAGCCCCCGTGAGGAGTGCGAGCTCAGTGCCATCGTCAACGTTGGGGGTTTCATGTCGTGAAATGGCTTGAGTCGTCGGTCCGAAACCCTATTTTGTAAAATAGTGCGTTGTCTTTGATAAGGAAACTACGTACTACGTAGGCTTGAAACTGAAGTGTCCTTTTTACCGTCGGTTCCTCAAGTACAGCTGCCAGAAGACGCGTTAAGAACGTCGCGTGGCGTTGCAGTACGCCATCATGAGAGGTCATGACCTTACTGCACAGTCCATGAAAAGTGGAACAGGAATGTGCAGTCCTTTTGAAATAAAGCTCTGGAGCGTTGAACATTTCCTTGCACCATTTAGCCAATTTTATTGGGTAATTTTGGTTTTTTGACAATGATAAACATTTAGTTGTTAGTGTGACGGTGTGAAACAAAAAGCAAAACTAATTGGTATAATTAGATTTTCATTTTAAAGAGGTAGAATATAATTGTTGGTGTTTCAACAAGTAGCATTTGAACTGGGTTATTTATGTTGATGGAAATGTTTTTGGCCCCATGTATTCGGTGTGAGATTGTGGTGGATGTACTACACTACGATTGTGGTGGATGTACTACACTACGATTGTGGTGGATGTACTACACTACGATTGTGGTGGATGTACTACACTACGATTGTGGTGGATGTACTACACTACGATTGTGGTGGATGTACTACACTACGATTGTGGTGGATGTACTACACTACGATTGTGGTGGATGTACTACACTACGATTGTGGTGGATGTACTACACTACGATTGAGGTGGATGTACTACACTACGATTGTGGTGGATGCACTACACTACGATTGTCTCCTAGCTTCTCATGACGGATCTGAGTCTGTTCCATCACGAACAATTTGAAAACACTACCTGTTCAGGTACTGTAGATTCCAGTAACACTTTAGTTTTGTGGGATTTTGTTTTTTTTCGTCAAAGCATAGAATGGTTTGGTGGTTGTTGCCCATGAAAACCTTTCATTTGCAATTTGAAACGAATTTTGTCAATCATTAGGGTGAAAAATGTGAAGTTTACAGAATTCTGCCACAGACCTGTTGATAAATTATTTACTGAAATAATAAAGGTAAGATTATTCTGATGCCACGTGGTTCCTTTCTCCTGGTTCTTCAGCGCTGGTCTGCAATAGTGTGTGCACATGGGCGCAGATGGAAATTCTGAAGTGAGGGGGACCAAGCTGTACAATATATACGTTTATGCTTGTAGATGCTAGATTTCGAATGCGGTCAATATAAATCTGGAGGGGACATGTCCCCCCCGTCCCTAGTGCCATCTGCGCCCCTGTGTGTGCACCATTGCAGTCATTTGAAAAATGTTTTCGAAGACATGCATGCTAACACACACACACACAATTTGTACATGTATATAAAATGGAGAAATATGAATGTGCATTAATATATTTTCAGTGCAGTGTACAGCCTGTACCCCTGTTTCCGTTCCTGCTGCCTACAGCACGTTTCAGACCTGCGTCATGGCTGAGGGAGAGAGCCTGCCCTCAGCATCAGGATCAACGTCAGCTTGCCACATTCTGGGTTAAGAGGCAATGCTGTAGCACAAAAACGACCACTAAGGGGCGCTATTGGTGCAGCACTAAAGTAACAGGGCCGGGTGCAACGTGAATAGGAGCTCTGCATAGTTTACAGTGGTGCTTTAAATGCCATTTGACCTGGAAATGATAATCATGTAGGTGTGTTCACAGCATGTTCACACATGTCTGAAACAATCTAAACGTGGTATACGGGCCAGTTTCAGTATATGCAGGTTACATGTACATCTCTAAGAGGAAGGAAAAGAAGATATAATGTTTTAGATAACGCGGGGGCACGTTGGGGACTTTGCAGAGGTGTTTTAAGGAGTGGCGCCCGCCTGGTGGGCTCTATCAATTCTGGCCAGTGTCCGACTCGTTGGTGAAAATACACACAAGCCTGCTTGCTCCACGAAGGCACCACATTCTACCATTAACATACCCGTTATTTTCAGTTTGCTGATGGAGTTTGATCTGCGATATTTGCCCTTTTGAATTCTCTAATCCTCTTGTAACCCACGTTGTGTCCCCGACAAAGAGCATGGAAGGAAAGAAGTCGAGCTACAGCATGCAGGACATGGTGCCCCAGGCCCTGTAGGTTTGAACCAGGTGAGCTTTAAGCCACGGAACTCGGCATAAACGCGCACATGTGCGGATTAGTCAGGCCAGGGTGCAACAGTGACCTCTGGAGGTCATTCTCCGAGTTTGTTGTGAATGATCTCTTAAAGGAATGATAGCCATAAGATTTAACATAAACCTAAAAACAGGTAAAGAATACCATCTATACTGATTTTTCCTTCAGGTTACAGACTTGCTTGTCAATGAAGTCCTGGGTTTTTATGACATTCTAGGCAAAACATAACGGACCTGCATGTTCTCACTTAGCCAGCAGAGGGCAGTGTGTTGAGAGCGCTCAGCTCCACCTGCAGGTCTTTCTCACCTTGTGCAGCTCCTGCGATCATCAGGACACCATGCTGTGATCCAGATGGTGCTTGACCCTTAAATACGTCGTCATGGTTATTGAACAGCCCTGGTACCGCTGCCCTGCCTTGTCTAACGGACCACGGTTAGGCAGATTAAACTGACTACTGATTCACCAACTTGTAACTTTTGATTTGAACAATTGTAAAAAAATGCAGCATTTAAAAATGACATTGCAGGTAGATTCGGTGAAACATTAACGGTAATAAAGACACGGCTTCCACAAGGAGAAAATACATGGTCTGGACATCACTGGAGAGACTCAAGAAAATATGGAAGCAAAAAATAAAGGATAGACTTCAGTAGAGGTCTGTTTGGACAGCAGACTCAGTCCCAACACCAACAAACACTTAGTCACTGAAAATATAACATTTCTTCTCACCAAGCGTCTGCATAAAGTTTTTTTTATGCATTATAAAATGGCCTTGTGGGGCCGTGGCATTTATAAAGCACACCTCGTGGAACATAATATTATTCAGCTCAAGGGAAGCAAAGCCACAAGCGTTCTCACCCTTGACCAAGTGATACCAGCCAAGTCCATTGCTGGTACTGTGAGAGGGATTAGAAGGACGGGATGTGCGCATCCGAACATCAACCGCGCGAAGTCAGTGAAGAGGCCCCGTCCCAGCGGACCGTCCAAAAGATAAGGACCCATCTTCCTAATTGGACAGGGTGGCAGCCTTGTTCTCGTTTAAAATGAACGATGTCAAAAGTGAGACCACCTCATGGGATGCAGTGGGAGGCACGGATGGGTTCGGCTCGGGCGAACTCTTAATAATGGATGTGGCTGTTAGTCAGCAGAAACTACCCAGGCGAGAGCAGGGCACGCCAGGGAGAAAGGAGCAAATACCAATTATTTGTGGAGGTAATTAATGGAGTAGGGGCCATCGCTCAGAGCAGGATCAGCAGAGCACCAGTGAACAACAGAGGCCTCCTGCTGATGGAGAGATACGTGCCGCGCCAAAGTGTTTTTAATATTCATACTATGGCCAAATCTTCACCGAATAAGAAGGACTTGAATTTAAAAGGGCTCTCCTAATTCCCGTGCATAACTGGAATGGAACCCAAAGCAATAACATGATCTATATTTGGACATCTAAATGCGCCATGTCAGAGCACAAATGTAATATGTGGTCCTCTAGGGGTTAACACACACACACACACACACACACACACTGGAGGGGACTTTTGAAAAAGTGGGGGGGACATGTCCCCCCCGTCCCCCCCCCCCAAATTACGTCCGTGTATTAGTGTCTTCGTTTTCTTTTTAACATCTGAGCTGTGTGTCAAACCCCTGAATATGTTCATCATCGTTGCTGTCAAGAATATTGTTTCCTTAGCAAGTAATGTCCTTCTTGAGAACTACCGAATAACTACTAAAAAGACATCAAATAACTAAATTAAATAACTTAAAATATATATGGTGATATATATGGTGAAAGTTGACATTTTCCTTTCATTTTCCCCACTCAGTCGCTATAGGTCTCTGACCTACTTCATCAAGAGCAGCACGCGACCTCGCACCCGACCGCGCGCGCTTGCGCGTGAGAGCAGGGCGGGGCTTATTACTGAACAGCGTCACTTCCGAATAACGTAAAGAGACACGCAGCGCTCCAGCGTCGGTCCTCGTTCTTTTTTTTTTTTTTTTTTTTTTTTTTTTTTTTCCCTTTATTTACAATAATCGCTTACAAACAAAATCAAGGCACAAATGGTAATACAAGGAATCAGTTAAATAAGTTGAGTAGCATATGAACAAAAAAATAAATAAATAATACATAAATAAATAAATAAAATAATAAAACACATAATAAAACATGTATATTATATAGAGGTTTACATCAGACCAAAGTTTTTCATCAAAAAAATAAGTTTTTGAGCAGAATTACTTTTAACTAAAATTAGAGACTCCAAGAAACAATTAAGAAAATTTTCCAAATAACCTAAATTAGGATTCGTTTTGAAAAATCTACATTTATGAATAAAAAACTTTCCCATTAATATTAAATTATTTATTACAAATTCTGCACTGGAATTCTGCAGATAAATACCAAATTTAATTATTGTCAGATTCAAAGTCGGCAAATCGATTCCTTGACCTTGGAGCCAATCCCAAATACTACACCAAAAGTCTTGTATGACATGACACTGAAAGAAAAGATGATCTAAATCCTCCTCTTCACCATCACAGAATGAGCACCCTTGAGTATCAAATTTAAATCTAGACTTTAAAAAAGAATTAGTTGGATAGATGTCATTTAGAATTTTAAAATGGACTTCCTTTACTTTTGGAGGAAGAGGAAACGAAATGTATTTAGTTCTAATTTTATAAATTATATCTTGATCATAATCATTTAGAATATAATGCCTCTTAACCTGACCAGGATATAACACTTTCTGTAACAATCTCCGAGTGAACTTGTTAGTCATCTTTTTATCTTTAAAGTCTATATCTTCTATATAGAGTTGGCTCAAAACAGGAGAGGTCTTGGAATTACATACATCTTCTTTAACCATAGATTTAAGAACAGCTGGGAACTGTCCTCGTTCTTACTGCGGCCGACGGACACACTAAATATTTATTTTTTTCAGCAAGAGCTTTTCCAAGCTGCTATTGTAAAACATCTGCGTTTGGGTTTTTATTTCTCCTACTTTACAGTATTAACACCCTTTAAACGATAAATACATGCTCAAATTTACTTTAAACCGCACGTTTGTCTTATTGTTACATAAACGTTTGTAGTTTCCACACTTCTTGTTAGGCGGTTGCTGGTGTGTTTCCATAGAAGATCCCCCCTCTATAATAGATTTAAAGCCACAGATACAGTTACTTTTTGTGACCATAAATAATATCAAACACTGAAAGCTAAAGAGGTTTTATTAAATTACACTGCAATTTCTTAATGAAGCAGCAGTCATAACATTAGGCTATTATTTTGATGAGGAAGCCACTTTCGTTAACCTTTCCAAAAGAAATCTGAAAGTCTCGTCAGTGAGTTTCTCTTATAAATGCTTACAGAGTACAACCCCTTTATAACGGCCTTGTACCAGATTATTACTACACGTCAGCTTTGCTTTGTGCATGGTTGAGAACCAGTCCTGACAATTGGCTTGTGTGTGTTTTTTTATTTTATTATTAGCTTAGCGTATCCAAAGGCTCTCAACAAACATTAAAACAATGTATTCAAGCTTTCTTTATTTCCCCAGAGAGACGAGGTGGAATTACACTCGCTCTCCGAGGGCGGTAACACGATGCTCTGGAAATCTTGAGGCTATTTTCATACGCAGGGCCTCGTCCACCTCGGCGGTCCTTTAATCCTTATGAGCGATTTGAGCGTAAGAGGGCCCGCGGTGGAGATATGGAAGCTCAGAAAATTGGCCGCCGGCCCCCTGGCACAGACTGTTATTAAGGAGATCTCGCTGGATCCGGCCTCCTGTTGCAGGGGGAGACACTGGTGCCATCATCAGCACCGTTCTCTACGTGCCGTGAACAGCCATCGTAATATATGGAGGAGAACATAGTTTGATATATAACAAAAAAGTGTTGCAAGAACTCATGTTTTCAGTCACTATTTATTTAACTTTTTATTTAAACATATTTACATTTATTTATTTAACTACTAACGATCTCCATTTACTCCTTTTATTGTGACAGTCTAGACTTCTTTGCTTGGATAACAACACGCTTTTAATAATTCATAGGTGTTATAAAAAGCTAGCTATATATATTATGGTCCTCAGCACGGTGAAGAGGCTCAAACAGAATATGAACAAGGTGCTGACCCGAGGTCAGCCATGCACACGTCCTTCCCGTTAGCCCTGTAGTGAGAGTCATTGAAAAAAAAAATGTATTCTGGCATATTAGCAGCCGTGACCTGGCTGGAAGGCTCTCGTGGTCATAGCAGCCTTGGATAAATGAACTGCTTCCTGTTCACTTTGACCTATGACATCTTGGAGAAAGAGAAAGACGTGACTGGCCTGTATCTGTGGCACGAGATTGGTGACTTCTGCAGCGCTCTGCTTGCTTTTCCGCGCCGGACAGGCTCTTGACTGGGGAGGGGGGGGGTGTGTTTGGGGCAGTCGAGTTTATCATCAGTGGGGCCAAAGGTAGTATTTTATATATTTCTTACCCACTTAAAAGCTACAGTAGGCTCCAAAAAGCTTACTTAGTGATTAAGTATTCTAGAGAATGTTTGGCTCAAACAAATACAGCCTGGGTATAGAGTAGATACATCAACCTATTCATCCATCAGCCAGACACTCAATCAACTTATCAATCAAACAACCAAATAATCAAACAGTAAAAATAAGAAATGGTTTCATACTAACTGACAGGGAAGGCTAAGACTAAAGATTTGACCAGCTCAGAATAAATATAGAGGGAAAAAAACTTCCACAGTGTTTTGTTTGCTGGTTATTTCTGCTTGTTTCAGGCCATTCTTGCAAGGACCCCTTGAAAGAGCCAGCTAGCAGCTTCATACGTTCCAGAAGGCTGATATGCTTCCTGCATGGGTCATGGTGCCGACTCTCTAGATCTGACAGCTACAAATACACGTGCACTTGAGGCACATGAGAGGACATTTGGGGCATCATAAAGCACACAGCATCACTGCACGCTTCACAAGAGTGTTTAACATGTTTTCTGAGCATACGTGGGCCAGACCTGCTGTCTTCATCTCCACCTGTAAAACTTGAGTTATACGCTCTCTGCCCGGGAACATCAAATGTGTCAATGGGGATGTAGGGGCCAGACACACATTTTCAAAGGGCTTACGTTTTCAAAGGCCAAATATATGTATGGGCTTATTCATGTCAGCATGATCAGCTCTGATACTAATGTACTGACTAGCTCTTTAATGCAGCACTCTGTTTTACGCCCTGCTGTGACTGGTATACAATTGTCTAGTGCACAATGAATCTGAATCTTATTACTACAGTCATATTTAATATATTATAAATTGGACAAACATGATGGCTGTAGCTGTGCAAAACAGGCTCTCTTTCTCTCTCTCTTTCTCTCTCTCTCTCTCTCTCTCTCTCTCTCTCACACACACACACACACACGCACACACACTCAAATACACTCTTCCTCAACCTCCAGGGTAATTTTATGTGCTGTGGACATAATTATTTTCATCTGTGAGATATTTACACCGTCCAATCTGTGAAAGAGGTGGTGGTGGTGGGGGGGGGGGGGGGTGGATCTTTAATCTAATATGAAGAGCTAATCAAGCCACAAATGTCCCACAATGACAAAAGTTAATGGCAGCTGTTAGGCATATCACAAACATCATGTTCTGTATTATCCTACCTTAATTTACACATTTTTGCCCGACATATAGAAACGTCACAGTTGGGAGAGCTGGACTGTGGTCCGGATTAGGTCCATGTGTACTGTGCTGCTCCCTTGAGGGATTTTTACTGAGCCTGATGATATTTCCCAGTGGGAACAGCACTGGGCCATTTTCTCTCATTAACATTGGTCACATCAGAAGGTCTTAAAGTTGAGTGGCTTTACTCTCTCTTCTGTAGCCTGATTCAGGTTCTAAAGTCCATGTTCAGGAGCACAGAACAAGCAAGTTTGCAAGTTTCAGGTCTCAACCAAGTCTGGCCATGAACAGGAGGATCTGCGAAATTCACGTTTACACATTCACGTTTATGGTCATTAATGTTAGCTTACGTTAGTCTTTGGTTAAGTTTCTTTTAGGGGAACATGTTTACTATTAGGCTCAATCTAATTGAGCGTATAAGCGTAACAGACAAATTCGTTAACATTGTCAGCTGCTCTGATGTCAGTTGAGGGCCAATCATGTAGCAGCTGACTGAGTCGTCAGTTGCCACAAAGTTATCGGAAAGGGTAGAAAATAATTCCACAATAAAATATATGAGGAAAAAATCTACATTCCAGAGGTTTAGACCTCAGTGATGTCATCGAGAGTTTCGGCTCAGGTTACGTTTTGTTCTTTCATCAATCCACCCCTTTCTTTCCTCAATCCAGAAATTCCTCTCATGCTGTTATATTTATGCATATAAATGGCTTTTATGACCAAATATATATGCCTTCATCACAGACAGTTTTTCTTGATCTGTGTAACCTTTTTTGGGCGTTACAACATTCAACAACTGTGGAATTACAACATTCAATTACTGTCTGAAACTATATTTTATTGCTTGTTTTAGGCGTTTGAAAAAGCAGATGATTTTGACAAACCTAATGCTTAATGTTTATGTCTCTGATTAATTATAATTCTGCAGAATAAATCTCACAACGGCCCATTTATCACCATCCTTACATATCATGATGGTCCACTTTACAACCTGCTTTATAATGTATAATGATGGTCAACTTTACAGCCTGCTTTATAATGTATAATGATGGTCAACTTTACAGCCTGCTTTATAATGTATAATAATGGTCATCTTTACAGCCTGCTTTATAATGTATAATGATGGTCATCTTTACAGACTGCTTTATAATGTATAATGATGGTCATCTTTACAGCCTGCTTTATAATGTATAATGATGGTCAACTTTACAGCCTGCTTTATAATGTATAATGATGGTCATCTTTACAGCCTGCTTTATATTGTATAATGATGGTCATCTTTACAGCCTGGTTTATAATGTATAATGATGGTCAACTTTACAGCCTGCTTTTTGGTGTCTCACTATGGTCCACTTTACAGCCTGCTTTACATTGGGTGATTATGGTCAACTTTACAGCATACTTGACACCATCTCACAATGGTCCACTTTACATCCTGATTTATGCTGTCTCATGATGTCCCTGTTCTTGGCCTGCTTTACATTCTCACAATGTCTAACTTTACAGTTGTTAACACTTATTTGCAAAGGCCAGATCTACAATCAGCTCTAGACCTTTTATTATATGATTCCTTTATGGTGTCTCAGTAAATATATAAATATCCTCAAAGACTGCATTCTATATATTAGTCTCATATCTATAAAGAGTCCTTATTCAGCAGGCATTCATAATGTGATTTTGAATAGTCACCCCTAAAAACGAGTCTTTTGTGCAGATATAAAGTCAAATCATGTGGCTCTAAGTGATCTTATTCCATCAGCTATGACCATTCCCTTTCATCAGACAGATCTGAACACAAAAAATAGACTTGTTGAAAAAAATTCACTCTACTAGAAACCAGGGGTGGAAAGTAACTAATTACATAGTTTGCACTTTATGGTACAGGTTGTGACTGTCCTTGTGCTGTGTAGTATGGAAGTATGTTCCTGAGTCCAGCTGATCTTTTTGCAAGTGTGGATGTGCACTTAAATACACTTTGAAATTGATTAAAACAACTTGTGCTGAATTTGGTTCATGATTCATCCATGCATTAAATAACTGAAAGTAACTAAGTAACTTTTACTCAAATTACATTTTAAATGAAGTAATTTTGTACTTTTACTCGAGTAAATTTTGAGATGGGTAATTTTACTTTTACTCTGAGTAGATTTTAGGCAAAGTAATTATACTTTTACTCAATTACAATTTTTCAGTACTCTTTCCACCTCTGCTAGAAACTCTGCCAGAGGTAATGACAAACACAGTGGGACCAAGATGCTGTCGGTTCTGTTGTAGCTTGCTTCTGTCTGTCTGTTCTGTTGTAGCTTGCTTCTGTCTGTTCTGTCGTAGCTTGCTTCTGTCTATCTGTTCTGTCGTAGCTTCTCCCTGTCTCTACCAACTGTGGCTTCTCAGCTTGTCCCATGACTGTTACCATGGATGCATTCAGTGGCAAAACACACATTTTGTTTACGTTAAATCTTAGGAAGTGTGAACTGTAGCACAACAGTGTTTATTTGATAATAAAACCCAAACATTCCCATTACAAAGAGCACCTATTCCTCAGACACAAGTGAGTTTTTACAGTGTAACCTTTACCATTATGTGCAAAAAGAAACTAACGTAAATATGAGTTCCCTGTATGTAAATCAGTTTGAATTAGGACTGACATTTTACACTTTCATCGCACATTGTTTCATTTTGAGCCCAGTGTGCTGGAGGGTCAAAATATGAAAAAAATGTGTTACAGTTCAATTACTTACAAAATACAGTCAATGACAAAAAGACGTGAGAAGTTGTATTGTTCAATGAATTGGTCAATTGTTCTACATTGGAAACCAAATAGATTTACAGGGATTTGCTGGTGACTTTGAGATATTCATACCATGGGCATGAAATAAATCTCCAAAATAAAAATGCAGACACAAATCTGTCTTTGTGTCTACCTTCCAAGGAAAACGTCTTGGTTCCTGGAGGCCTGCTTTCTTGCAAATGCATCTGTTGCATACTGCACCAAAGTATTTGTCTACTTTGCTTTGTTTACTGCGCTTGCAGCTAGGGATGGATGTAAACCGAGCAGACCCTAGTTCATGTGTTTCAGAGGGGCTCGTCTTGGAAAGGTAGTCACTCATATAAAGATCACATCATTACCCTTGAAAATAATAAGATTATTATAATGTAGGTTTTCACCCTCCTTTGCTGCTTGCTTGGTAACACCTAGAATTATTACAGTAAAATACAATATGTCTTACAACACTTAATAAGCTGTACTAACTGTACTTTTTGTATGTTACAGTGTAATTTAGAGTATAGTTACACTGTAACAATGACTATGTAAAACACATTTTTACCAAAATGACGTCTGTTTATCACTGTTCATTTTAAATGTCGTCTGGTTGAAGGCACAATATATTGTCTGGAGACGTAACAGTAAATAAATATACAGTTAACTTACAGAATGAAACATTTGATTTCTTTTGGAAAACCATTCCAAAGGAGTTACACTGAGGCCTGATTTATGTGTCTTGGCAGGCCTGGGGTTGAGCTAACGGCTCGCTAAAGCTCCAGCCTGCTGTGACGTGAAGGACAAGGTGAGGAGAGCAGTGTGTGTCCGTCTCACTGGGACCATCTAGAACGCATCTCGCTTTAATGGGGAGCCATTGCGCTGTGTTGCTTTTTTAATGGCCTGTAGTTATAGTTTCTCATATTTACCAGAATTCGTTGGCGAGGTGATAGTGACGCACGAAAATGGGTAATTAAAAATGACAACAGTGTCCCTCCTTTAATCACGTCCCGCTTCGCCCGGTGAAAGTAGATCCACTGGCAGCGCTATTAGGAGACGATCTAAATCAATGGCTAACCTCAGTTTCCATGGCGCTAATGACTGGAGCAAAATGAGCTCTATCGCGATGGTGCCGTGTCATCAGATGTTTGTGGCGAGACATGCCGTTCTGTGCCCAAGTCAATGCCTTCCTTAATCCACTATTGTGAGATTTATCGGCTGTAACACTTGTCGGTTTTAGACCACCCGGGGCGAGCGAAATGGCCGATCTCATCTCCGTCTCGATCTCATCTCCGTCTCGATCTCATCTCCGTCTCGCGGTCTGCTCTTCACCTCCTCTTCTTTTCTCTTATTATTGTTTTGTAGAAATGAGCAGAAGCCTAACGAAGTGAGGAGCGGAACGCTGGTGCAACCTCAGCTGTGTCTCGGGCCACAAGAAATGAGATCCGGGCGTGTAATGAGGCCCGCAGGGAGAGGGCTGGATCCCTGCTGCCCAGGGAGGCGCCGTCCTGGCTGTAGGTGGCACTGATGCTCTTCCGTACAGAACACGGACGTAGAGCTCCACACAAATACTCATGCCCAGGGCTCCTGCTCAATTGTGTGAGCGTGTGGAGGTGGTGTGTGTGTGTGTGTGTGTGTGTGTGTGTGTGTGTGTGTGTGTGTATGTGTGTGTGTGTTGGGGGGGAGTCATCACAGAGCTTTGTGTAGTAATGTCACCCAAGCTTTTGGGACCAGGCTTAGCTGCTCACAGAACACAACACCTTGTCTGTCACTGTTACGTCATTGGCTCCACTGTGAATTATTATTTTTTTACTTGCTTGCATTGTAATCATAGCGATTCGTAAACAATAGCAGCATGAATGAAGTCAGAATGGTGAACTCACATGGCTCTTTGTGGGAGCTAGTTTAAGCTATCAGGTTCTGGGGAGAAAACAAAGCTTTAATCAGAAATCAGGAGTCATGGGATGTGTGATTTCCTGTACACGGTGTTGGTCCTTTTGCTTTGTATGTTGTAAAGACAGCAGCTTGGTCTCCTGGAAGACGTTGAAACTCAGGCAATCAGACGGTTTGTTTTATCGTCCGCATGATGGTGTCTGTTATGGAAGAGCACCAACATTATTCACTGCCACACTGACTGCTGTTTGTAACTACATGCACAAACACCTTCAACCTCTCATTGACCAGCTTTTCTTCTCCAAGGGCAAAAGCTGCTTGACTGTACACGAAAGATGAAAAATCCCTGGGCAAGCATCAACACACAGCATTGTGTCCCGGCATTGCATCACACCTCAGGCCAGCATAAGTGTGTGAGCGAGCGTTGACCAAATAAGCATGAAGTAGCCAATCAAGAGCTCCGCGAGTTGTGGTGAGAAGGACCGGTGAACATTGCTACATTTCTCACAGGGTCAAAAGGTCAGGACCCCCGGTGGTGTTGACGTGCATCGCTGCTCACAGATGGGCCTGGCAAGCAGAGGACTTAAAAAACAAAAAGAAAAGACCTTCAGGATATGATGCATTAAAAAACAAAAACAAACAACAACAACAACAACAACAACAACAACAAAAAGGAGTTCCCATTGGCCAGTGTATCAGAGTGTAAGTGTATTAGTGTATCAGAGAATCTTGCCTGAAGGTCAACTGAGGACAGTAAGAAAATGCTGAATTCTGAGATGTTTTGTGGTGGTCCTGCATTTGGGAGCTTTACTCTATCAAGAGTTCATCTCCAGAGTAGAATATGTCTTCACCTGAGCAAGGTATCTTCTCGGCACTCTCCAAAGCCAAGCGAGGAAACATCTGGGGTCTCTCTCACAAGCTACAAATGTTTTATTCAATTAGAAAATGAATAGAACACTATTACTCTTTCTGTCAACGCGACTCCAGTACTCTGATAGTAATCGGTTGAAACATATCATTCCAAAGTAATCTGCTTGTGAGGTCTGAGTACAATGATTACTTTTATGAAGAATATGACGGATTACTTGAAATCGTTATTTTAAAGCCGACTTCAGAGCAAAATAAGCCCTTCGGGCCACCGTACTGAGCCATCTGCATTATTGAGTTCATAAAGGTCAACATCTCATTCTTTGTTCTTAAAATACTGGTGAACAGGACCAAAGTGCTTTGAAGATTGGTCACCCTCATTTTGTAAAGGCTTTACTCACTCATGGCTAATATCTCTTTTTCTTCCTCAAAAATAGACAGAGTGGGTTAGACATGTTAGAGGTAGTTACCACTATTACAACTCAAGTTCTTGCGTCTCCTCAGGTTCTGTTGTTCCATTATATTCCACTTTTGAGAATACATTATTCTCTTCAAAGTAATGATGGTAATTGTGTTTGCAATATTACAGTGAACAGGCGTTTCATGCATTTCAGGTTTTGTCATGATCTGCAAGTTGTAATAGGAAAGAGTGTTTCAGAACGAGTTCCTTGGAGTTGAGATACTAAACTCATCCCCTCCCTCTCCTCAGTTTTACGCATTAGTGATGTGTATTAGTCATGCTGTCAGGTTGAGTTTTCTGTGGAAAGATTACATGCGAAGAAAAGAACAGTTTAATGGGTGTAGCAGGGGTCTCTCTGCAGTCCCAAAAGGTCCATCAAGTACACAGGTCTAGATTAAAGGCATAGTTCTCTTCCGGATGACAACGTTGCTAATCATGAACGAAGTTTAGTGGGAATCCTTCAACCTATTTCAAAAGAGAAGACCGTTACTCATCCTCACCGGCTTGCAACGCGCCGCTATCATTTGTGGAGTACTGCATTTCTGTAGGATACATTGGAATTACACAGTGGACCACGGGGGGCAGCACAACATGGCCGCACAAGGAAGAGAGGAGCAGAGTGTCAGGATGTTTGACAAGACTTTCGGGACAGAGCGAGACGCCAGAGCTCCGAATGAGATGGAGGAGAACGCCATCTGGTCTCCCATGTCAATGCTTCTCCTCTCTCGCTCTCTGGCTTAACACACACACACACACACACACACACACACACACACACACACACACACACACACACACACACACACACACACACACACACACACACACACACAGCAGTGTAATATATCCGAGATCACATCACACTGGAGGATTTTCATACAAAGTAACAAAGTGTCTCTAAGTGTTTGGACTACCCCTTCAGTCCGCGTGTGTGTTGTCCCTGCGCTAACACACTCCATTCTTCCCGTTAATAAGGAGCTGATGGGTTGAATCAGGTGTGTAAGGAGGGAAGCCGTGCTGTGAAGAAGGAGAGCTGGACTGAGACACTAACAAACAGACGTGAAGGGGAACCTTGTCTGTGCTGAATAGCCATTCATTTCAATTATACCATTGTTTTTGTGGTAATCCTCTACATGAAGATTATATCACAAAATATGGTAAATATAATTAACTTGATTATATCTCTTCATAAATATTATATCCATAATAAATTCAAATTCTCACAAATAAGTGTCAGTTTGACAGTGCACTACACCATTTGTAAGAAGACAAATGTTTATTAAATTTCTGTTTAATTGAATTTCACTTTTTTGCACAAAAAATGTCATTTTGGGCAAATGTCATTTCAAAGACAAGAAAAAAGCAAATCCTCCATAGTACCTAATGAGCACGTTTTACCATCACAGAGGAAAACAGATTCATTTGAGTATAGCAGTAGATAAATAAGACAAAATCACAGAGAACAGACTACAGTTATACAAATGGCATTTCACACAGCATAGTAAGTGGAATTGTCATTTGTACATATTGGTAACTCTATACTAAGTTCGCTAATTTTATTTTTGAGAAGCCTCATCCACAAATTTCCAGCTGGCTCTTTAAGAGGATAATGATGAATTAAAGTGAATTTTTAACATTTGGAGGTGCGGACTTTGATTTAAGATGTTCCCAAGGCTTCGTAACACATCTGCGTTGAACCTCATTGAGATCATGTCCTGTGAAAGATCACGTCCAATCACGGCAGAAGGGCTGAAACCTCATTTGTCATCTCCAGGACTGAATTACCCAATAGAGTCTCAGAGGCCCCCCTGTACTCAGCTTTTCATGATCAGATTTAGCCTCCATATTATGGGGGTGAGGGGGCTCCCTCCTGCTTTAAGAGAGGGTTACCAGGGCGATCAGCCACCGCCGTGCTCAGTGATGTCTCTTTTTCTCTGGTGTAGACATGCCAATCAGCATATCGATTCTAGCCAGCCACTTCTAGAAGGAGAATCAGATAAGTGTATAAATTTAAATTTGAATTATATATATATAACATACATATATATATATATATATATATATATATATATATATATATATATATATATATATATATATATATATATATATATATTTATATGAAGAAGGAGGAGAATCAGATAAGTATATGTATATATATGTATGTGCAGCTCTGTCTCATTCAGGCACCATAAACTCTGCAAACATTTTGCAGTTTTTCATCGTTCTCTCCAGAAAACAGAAGCAATGCATAGAGAGAACACATTCCAGAAAGACAGCAAGGTGAATCCACATAAAGTCTTACTTTTTGAATAATACATGAAAAGAACATCGAAAAACGCTTATTAGATCAAATTACCATATCGTCAGAGGTAGATGTGAGACAGCATAAACAAGTCGTGAACGACGTCTTGCCATGACAGGTTCGGTAAATGTCAGATGCTGAATATAACCTCATTGCTTTGCTCATTTCATTGCTATCTAGAGAACGGAGACAATATAAATTAAACAGTGTTTCAATTCGCTTTTACTGGATGTCTCGTAGACTTGCCGTACGGACCAGAGTGTAGCCAGGCGGGCTTATATTGCTGTGTATATATTGTGTCTGCTTGGGCATCAGAGATATTCCACCATTGAAGACGCTTCCAAAAGAGCTTGAAAAATGTAGGAAGGCAGTATATTTAATGTAAGAGGCTTCATGTGAGGGAGATTAGAGATTTTACTTGTGTTTTTTGGAGTTTGGAGTTTGGTGTTTACTACGACGGTCTTATCTGTGTTGCAAGCTGCTGGAAGGAGAGATAAAAGGAAGAGGAGAATGAGAAAGAGGAATACAGAGGGGTAAACTGAGAAATAGGTAAAGAGAGAGAGAGAGAGAGAGAGAGAGAGAGAGAGAGAGAGAGAGAGAGAGAGAGAGAGAGAGAGAGAGATCAGTATGCTCTGTTAGAGCACTTCAGCCCATCTTGCCATGAAACATAAAATAAGAGAACAGCCCAGTGCAAACATATATATGGAATCAGGAACCCAGCTTGTTAAGTCATCACCAGCTAGCACGTTACTCTCTCACGTCACTCTCTCACGTCACTCTCTCACGTTACTCTCTCACGTCACTCTCTCACGTCACTCTCTCACATCACTCTCTCACGTTACTCTCTCACGTCACTCTCTCACGTCACTCTCTCACGTCACTCTCTCATGTCACTCTCTCACGTTACTCTCTCACGTCACTCTCTCACGTCACTCTCTCACGTCACTCTCTCATGTCACTCTCTCACGTTACTCTCTCACGTTACTCTCACGTTACTCTCTCACGTCACTCTCTCACGTTACACTCTCACGTCACTCTCTCACGTCACTCTCACGTTACTCTCTCACGTCACTCTCTCACGTCACTCTCTCACGTTACTCTCTCACGTCACTCTCTCACGTCACTCTCTCACATCACTCTCTCATGTTACTCTCTCACGTTACTCTCTCACGTTACTCTCACGTTACTCTCTCACGTCACTCTCTCACGTCACTCTCACGTCACTCTCTCACGTTACTCTCACGTTACTCTCTCACGTTACTCTCTCACATTACTCTCTCACTTCACTCCCTCACGTCCCTCTCTCACGTCACTCTCTCACGTCACTCTCACGTTACTCTCTCATGATACTCTCTCACGTCACTCTCTCATGTTACTCTCTCACGTCACTCTCTCACGTCACTCTCTCATGTTACTCTCTCACGTCACTCTCTCACGTCACTCTCTCACATCACTCTCTCATGTCACACTCTCACGTTACACTCTCACGTTACTCTCTCACGTTACTCTCTCACTTCACTCCCTCACGTCCCTCTCTCACGTCACTCTCTCACGTTACTCTCTCTGTGCTGCCAGGCAAGAGGTGGTGGCATCTCTCTCCACAGAGCAGCACCACTCCCACTGCTCCGCTGTCCTCCATGTCTGCTGCACCACTGTGGCATGAGCGTGCTCTGGCCACGATAGTGACTCCACAGTCCCCCCATCACAACGGGAATGGTACGGTCCTGCAGAGCTTCCTTATGGCTTCTCACCATTACAAGAGTTTCAGTATCAACAGCCGATCAACTGCAAAATATATAGTTTAAATTTACATCTGCATGTTTGTACTGGATGCAGATAAGTTCTAAACGAGCTCTTTAAGTAGAGGGAGATTCACCATGACATCAGTGGTGGGCAAGAAACATGCACATGAAAGGAAGCCAGAAATAAAATTTGCAAGCTGATTCATTTACAGAACAAACAAATGATCAAATCAAATGAAAACAAAACCCAGAACAAGCAAAGCAAACAAATTCATCACAAGCGCATTACGGTTCTTAGCTCTTGGGCCACGGTGGTGGGTGGGCTGTGATTTTAACTGGCTCACACTCTGACCTTTTTGCGGTGATACATTAATAGTACTTCATTAGCTCTAGATGCTTTGTTTGTACATATAGCTCCTGCATAATTAAATGCATTTTTATATCCCTGAACACAAGAGTAGAGCAGAACGGAAGAATGTGGGCCTGTATTCTGCAGGATGAAACTCATATTTCATGTATGGAGATGCCCCCCAAATTAGTCATCTTTTCATTTTCATGTGTCGGTAGTATGATATGTTCACGCCATATCTACTGGATCTGCAATGCATTGGGAAAAGTTCTGGAACGTTCAGTGGACATACGCCTAAGGGGACCAGTCTAAATGAAAATCTAATCAGTGCAAGTGTGGGGGGATCAGAGGACCCAGAACACATGCACAATATAACTCCTAAAAGCCCATAATGCCCCTGAAACCAGGGGAGGAGAGCGGTGGAGCAGAATCAAGCAGATTTCAGGGCTGGGCCGAGAAGATGGGGCTGGTTCAGAATGCACTGCCAGGGCTTTTGCTTTTGCAAATTGGAAGGCAATCCTAGTCTCTGGGGGCAAACTGTCTGTACTGCAGGTTGCAGGATGTGGTCTTAGCCTTGGACTTCCCCGAGCGTTCTCTTGTGAGCGTTGGGCTGGTAGAAGCAACTATATGCAGTTGAAAAACCTCAAACAAGCAAGCAAAAACGTGGTTGAGTGCATTTATTAGGGACGACTCGGACGATCTGGAATAAGGTTGATGTAAGGTTGGGAGGGGGGGCTGTGTGGAACCTCGAGGAAAGGTCAAAAGGGGAAGAGGAGGAAGGATCAGAACCCATTCACACCACACATCCCTCAGTGGAGCTAAAGGGAGACTCACTCAACTACAACCCCCATAGGCTCATTTATCCTACGGTGGTTGAGGACCTTTGTTGCCATCCACAACAAAGGTGCTGAACAGTTTCAGTACCATGGAGAGCTCTGTGCCAGGTGGGATATGCTGCTGAAGTGGCTCCTCAATGCAAAGGTGAATGTGCCTTGCATTACCATTCTATAACACAGACGCTTGACATTTGTCTTGGATGCTGTTTTTAAAGGGGCCTCCTGGACACATTTTCCAGGGAAGCATATTCAGTCAAGCTGCACAACCTTTTCACACCCAGGAATGTGCTCTTAGGCCTGCTCTTAGTCACAAATCTGATCACCACAAATCGCCATCGGCCGGCATTGTTTTCTTACCATACGGGAGACCCTTTATCTGGACAGGTCTTTCGGAACAAGTGAACGATTGTAATTCATGACAGAGGAAAAGGCCTTATTTGGTTATCAGACCGTAGCAGGCCGAGGTTATCAGACTGCAGGGATGAAAACCTTCACAGTTGAACTCATGTTGCTGCATGGTAGTACAGACATTATGGTGGGCATACACCCTCACTTTCAAAAATGCAGTGACTGCAGAATTGGCTTTGGCGTGAACGAGTCATGAATTTTAAGTAAGAATCAGTAGATTTCTGCAGCACAGCACCGGGTTCATAACACATCCGGTCTCTTGGCCTCTCACAGATGGCATAGATGACATATATTTATGCATGTATTGATTAACAAAAAAAGAGAGAACATGTAGTTAAAATCTGTGCACCTTTAAAGATGCTTTAAGCAAAATACTCATGATCCCGATATATTGGACTGTTTGACTTATTACAACGGCTGATTGTTCACTTCTCACGATGACATAACATTACGTTATGTAATCAAGTAATAATGGTTCCTTTATTCTTCACATGTAGAATATAATGAAAACGTATTTGTTGCATCTGCAGATTGATTTACTGTACCTTTAAATACATTTCCAAGAATGCATATTGATTCTTTGTTTGTCTTATAAGAGTGGTGACAAGGGTTAGCGCCAGTCATTACTACAACACTCCAGAGATCACACAGTACTGATACAAGTGTCACAAGAACGTGAGAGATGTCCCTAAAGGTTGGCACAAGACTGCCATATTCTGTCAACAATGTTTATCTTGATTGTATCCTGCTTCCATGCTCTTTGCCAGACAATTAATTAAACATTTAATTAGTGTCAAATGACATTAATCACACGAAGACCCCTTGATGATGATTTGGAAGGGCAGAAAGGGAAAACCGAGCCCACATTCTCACCATTTCATCCCCTGACATGGTTACAAGGACAAACCATCACACAAACGATGCAGAAAAGTCACTGGTTTGTTTCACACGCTTATGTCGTTCAGGCTTAAGGCTTTGTTATACTAGTCTAGCTTGTAGAACATGGTGGATGCACTTATCGTGAGGAACAGATGTGAATGGCTCTGGAACACTACATAAGAGACACGACATAAGCCAGCCATGGTTCAAATTCACCCTTAGCTGACCAAAGTCATGGGAACTGCTGAAACGATATGTGAGCACACAAGAAAAGACACGAGAAAAGGCCATGAACTGAACGAGCAAGACTTTGGCGGAATGAATATGCCGAGCCTCGATCACTGGGTGTGCCACCAGCACCCATGTAAGCAAAAACGCAAAGTAACCAGATGTTAGTGGGTAAATGTATTTTTTTAATGGCTGGTGCCGCTATTAACACTGGTTTGTGTTGATTTCAGAGTTACTGATTTTTACACAGCCACCGTCATCAGTCTTTAGAGGGCCATGTTAATAATTTTTGACTATTTCAACTGCTGAGCGTATAGCAAGAACAACCGACCGACCTTAAGCGGATTACCACCTGGTGTTGTCGACCGGCGCCTGCCTTGCCCGGAGCGTCTGACCCGAGGTAGAAGTGGCAGTTAATGCACCGAGAGCCACAACAACGGTGCCCTGTTCGCATTCACACGGTCAAACGTGTGTTCTGCATTAAGTAGGCCGCGCTATCATCATGAAGATCTCATCATGTGCTGCACATGCGACTCACCGTTTCCTTCTGTGCCCCCGGCTGCTTAACGAGCACCTTTACAGCAGACTTCCCTGAACACACAACTACCGTCTCTGAGTAATGATTTGCACCGATGCTCATACCATGTGCCATGAAGGCACCATGCGAAGTAGTCATACGAAACGATCTGAGAAGCAAACGAAGACACTTCGAGATATAAAAGCATTGCTCTCGTTTTTCCACAGAGGGTCACAATTTAGTCTGACCTGCTCTAAGTCACGTGACACAACACATCGGCCAATTATCTAACAATCATGGAGCTAAATGAGATGATTCAGAGTAGACAAGCGCCAGTGTAATGGCAGCGTTGCTATTGATCCTGCCACATTCTACTGCAGTACCAGTAAAATGATTACCTAATAAAGATGCCATATAAACAAATCTAATACGATTTTAGGTTAGCCAAAGGATTATTATTTCAGATGGACAAAATTATAACACAGTCTATACTAAATATCTAGGGCTAGTATCAGTCTGAATTATTTTCTTTGACAGAAATCTGAAATTTAGTACTTGAAATGCATTTAGGTAGCTGCAGAATTTCTCAATGGCCAAAAAGATGATCCCCTTTAATTTGCAGGGAAATGTAAAATGTCCAAGGTTCAGGAAAAGGTTCAGGCTGTTTAGCACACAATTTAATATGTGCCATGAACACAATGGGAACCTGATTTCATTAACACGAGGGCACACTGTCACCTTATGTGCTTATGCTGTCTTGTTTAAATGTACGAGGAAGAGCGTGTGAGGAAGAGCGTGCTCCAACACGCTTGGACAAAACACGGCAAGCTTCCAGACGGCCGTAGGGGTTTGTGTGCGTGTGTGTCACGGTCAGTGATTAATAGCTATATATGTCGAGCTCTTCTCGCTGGCTAGAAGGTCCGGGGGCTCCTGATAGGATCAAACAACATCTCCAGCCGAAACATCGCTGCCAGGCCCTGATAAATCATACGTGCTGTCTGGCCCTGCTATTGACTAGAATGGAGAAATATGTGGAGGGCTAAGTGGCCTTATCTGTGACAAATCCACCATGGAAGCCCTGACTGAGGCTGGGGAGCTAGGACCTTAGTTACGAACAAATTAACTGCATGCCAGATGTTAAAAGCTAATCCCTGGTATTCCACAGGGTCCAGGAGCTGTTCAATAGGGTCCAGGAGCTGTTCCATAGGAACCAGGAGCTGTTCAATAGGGTCCAGGAGCTGTTCCATAGGAACCAGGAGCTGTTCAATAGGGTCCAGGAGCTGTTCCTTAGGAACCAGGAGCTGTTCAATAGGGTCCAGGAGCTGTTCCATAGGAACCAGGAGCTGTTCAATAAAGTCCAGGAGCTGTTCCATAGGAACCAGGAGCTGTTCAATAGGGTCCAGGAGCTGTTCCATAGGAACCAGGAGCTGTTCAATAGGGTCCAGGAGCTGTTCCATAGGAACCAGGAGCTGTTCAATAGGGTCCAGGAGCTGTTCCTTAGGAACCAGGAGCTGTTCAATAGGGTCCAGGATTCTCCTGCTCTGTGTTGTCAGTGGCTTCTTTACTCTTACTCATTTTGAACACCGTTTGTGATACGCTGGACTGTTGCACGTGTGTGAGAAAAGTGCACAGATTTTCACTCTTTCACTCTTCTGCTGTTTGTCCCTTTTCATTTCGCATACGGCCTATTAAAAATGACGTATGTATACCAACAAATGAAACAAACAAAAAAAAAAATCACAAATACACAAACAAATCATTTTTTAGACAGTTTGCAACGTCACCAAAAAAATAAAAAATAATAATGATATGCCACAGGGCAAGACACCAACAAGATTCCATATTCCAGTACTGCAGTATTTCAGCAACACCAGAGACAGATGAACACTGTCAAAGACAGAAAAGGAATTGGAGATGGCATTTGTATTAATGTGAAACGCATATTAATGAGATCGTTTCGCATCCTGGGTGGCTGTGCCAGGTGTGCCCAGTGTTCATTTTCCACTCCAGTAAAAAGCCAAGCTGACGAAAACGGATGGAGGATTTTTTTTATTTTACAGTACAATTTATTTAATATACAGTAATGAAATATGATTAAAGTGCATTTTCACTCAAGATGGCTGACGGCCTCCTATTAATCTGCTAATATGGGTTTTCAGTCATGGTTTTTAATTCCATCTCTCTGCCCATTTCTTTGTGCATCTAGGCCCCTGTTTCTCTCTCTCTCTCTCTCTCTCTCTCTCTCTCTCTCTCTCACTTTATCTATAAGGTAGAGGACAGCTTTCCTCAGTGTTGACTGTGTGATATTTTTGTTGAAGCACAGAGGGTGAAAGTCCATCAGAACCAGCAGGGGACCAGCCCGATGGCCTCTGGTGGCACAGAAGAGCCGGCGGTGTATCAACGAGGATTCAATCAGCCTTCATTACCAACTCCATCCATTTCCTCTAATTGGGATTTCTCTTGAGTTTTTACATTTATTTATTTGTTTATTTGTCTCCCAACCTGTTTTGTATGCATGCTGATAGCAGGTCAATAGTATTGAATTCAGGTGAAAACATTCAGTTGTCATCTTCAGCATGCCGGTCTAAAACACTTTTCATGAGAAGTGAGCCAAAAATACCTATTTTACTTTAAAAAATGTTGCAAATTAAGTTTTATAAAAAAATGGTAAATATATAAAAATGTGATTTAGAGGAATATTTGAATTAGATGGATACTGGTGTCTTAATCAGTCAGGTTGCAGGTAACATGAGAAATCTGAAAATGCCGTCTGAAAATGTTCGTCTGCTGCTGAAGTCCTCAATCACAGGCCACGTTCACATCACAAACCTGGAGTCACACACGAATACGACTTGAATGAAAACAGTCAGACTACATTCAAGACTACGTGTTCACACTACAGGTCAACGAGCCACTTATAGTTACGAGCATGAGCCGTCAAGGTAGGGCAAATCCGATTTGAGCAAAAATCCGAATTGAACAGCGTGTCTTGTAAAGTCAACATAGACATAATGAGCCCTTTGATAAACCTGCTTAAAGAGCTTCAAGGGGCTCATTACGGGGGAAAAAAGGTTCTTCCACAGGAAACGCCCCACTTTTGTTTGTGAGATGATAGATATCAGGAAAGCTAAGACCTGATCAGACACTTCCCTGGTCGTCAGAAGTAGAACACAGACTCCGGACGCTTTGGAATTCTAGACAGCTCTGCGTTTAATCTACGCTGCATTCATACCTCGCTTGCATTTCACCTTTCATTTCTGTCCCTTTCTCATTTTTGCTGGTACATTGCGGTGCACGCAAAAAAAAAAGTGACGGACATTCTCTAACAGAAAATGTGCCTCTCTGCTTGAGGTGGTGGTTATATTATTTTATCTGTCACTAGGCTATTCTTCATAGAGCAAATTATGCTGAACACGAACTCGAATGCCTCTCACTATGGTAAACAATGCAAGCTCAGACTAGAACCTGAGGATCCCTGCTGAAGCTGGCTCGTCCTTTCATCTTCTCAGACGAAATAAGGCATTTCTAATGAGGCATGGCGGTGATTGCTGGCTCTCCGCGATTCTTTTTGTTTACTTGACACGGTGCAGATACTAGCAGGACTCTATTCAGTTCTCACAACTGAGGAGGAACCTTCCAAGATCCAAGAGGTAGATGTGCTGTTAGTGGATTATTAAAACTGTATTGTTTTCGTTAGTGGGGATAGTCATAACATTTCAAAGACTTTTTTTGTTTCATTGGAGGGCTGGATACAGTACTTTATTTAAGCTCCCTCACAAGGTGTTAACTGTAAATGTTACTGAATGGAGCTGTGACACGTTCTATTATAAAAACAGGTGTTGCTCTAATAAAATGCTGCCAGGCAGGTGGAGGTAGTGGGTAGTGAGTGACACATTTTCTATAATCCTGTTCCCACGCTGCACGTTCGACGAATAAACGGGGGCTTACACAACTGTCACTTCAACGCTAGCAAGATGTCACAACAGACAGTCAATTCATTTAATATAACCAAAAGTCATTTCGACTGAAGGCATTTGGAAGCCATCAGAAGAGCTTTAAAAACCTACTTGTCTATGCTTTGTTTCTTACGGCTGCTGGTTCGTTGGTTCGGTCTCGTCTTTTGACCCGGTTAATCCCTGCTGTACCTCTTAAGGGACTTTGTAAGAGTGTACTCCCATGTGAAACAGAGGGCAGTAATCCACAGGACTGCGGTACTCTGTAATTTCTAGAGTCGGTCAAAACAACAAACCTGTAACCGCTGTGATTCACCCTCTACTCCTCGTGCATGTCCTGAACTCTGAGACCACTAATGTATGCGTGTCAGATTTTGTGAATATCAACGGGCAATGGTTTTTCTTCAGTTGCGTGGTCTGGCACTTCTGAAGATGATTTTAACATGAACTGAGAGAGCCTGATTACTGCTTACACCGGTTATAAGATCTTGTTTCAGTGGAGATGTTACTTGATTGGATGTGACATTTCAGTTCAAATTTATTTAAGATGTAATGCCACCCTGAAATCATCCATTTGGTCGAAAAATCTCAGACGGCTAGAAACATTTCTTCTTGACTACCAATGTGTGCTCACCTCTAATTTGCTCAGTAATATTTTAGACAGCTGAGAAAATTGGAGTCCGGAGTCTTTTAAATGCAGCTCCAAGGTCTGTACATTAAGAAGTTGTGTTCATTCTCAAGATGTGCCTTGTTAGAAATGCCAAGGGGAAAACTACACAGGGAAAAAGAGGATTTTGCATTCCGGAGGTCCACTACACCCTCCTCCCGATCACAAAGCATTCAGTCTCACAGACCCATAAGAGGAATTAGAATGAAGTGCCAAGCAAGAATAAGTTAATGTGTTCAGGCATTGCTCACGGAACTAAATTGTATTTCTGTTAGCAATTCGTCAGCTAGACAAGACAGATTAAATCAATCAGAAGCATTCAGGGTCTTGAAGTCCAACATGTCTGACACCAAATTGCACGAAGGCTGAAAGACGTGCTGGACTGTTTGTGTGTGTCACCGTTCAGAGGAACGGTCAACCTGTCTCTCTGGAACATGCAGTCAAATCCCTCCCACCAAACCCATGTTAGCCACGGTCAAGGATGGCAACTCCGATAAATTCAGCTTAATCTCTGACTCTCTTTCTTTTTTCAAACATGGGGTGGAAGGGGAGGATTCGGGGGAGCTGTGCCAGGTGTCGGAGGGGTGGAGTCATGTTCCAGGTCGACCAATCAGGGCCTGCGGAATGTTCAAAACACGACCTCATGCCCAGTAGGCGACACAATAGTACCTCGGTAGCATTATTTGAGGTGCCCAAACGTGTTTAAGGAACCTTTAGGTCTTTAATGCATATTGCTACGGTTTAGGGTTCATTACTCTTCACAAAGTGACGTTTTGCAACCTCAAGACCCAGACGAGCTGACGAAAGCATGAACTTGTACTATGTCATGGCTGCACGTGTTTTTTCTTTGTGGAGGAACCAGGGATCACTGGTGGGACCTGCTCCACCCTTTGCCACACTTTAGTACGAATAGTGTGCCTGGCAGGGCGTAGACAATGTCCTCCACCCACCTGCAAGCACCACCCCTGCTGCTGCAAGCTAATTGACTATGAAAGATTTATTGTACCGAAATGATCTTTGAACGCCGGGACGAACGACCTCCAGAGACAGCAGGGGCAGAAGCAACATCTACCCAGCGAGTGGGCATCCATGTTGGACCACATCTGTCAGGCTGAAGGAGAGGAAGAACATCTCAGGGAAGTGCTTGTGCATCACATCTCCTGGCTGGAATATTTACGTGCCGAGAGTGGCGCTGGGTGTTCTGAGATTAGTTCATCGGTCAGAATCGGGCCATTAAAATTCTGGAAGAAGTAAAAAGTGCTTGTACTTTGTGACATTTAAAACGATGGCAGCAAATGAAGCCCGTTTGGCTGGGGTACTTACATTAGTCTCCTGATCATGACGAGACTGAGTAAGCTTGGGTGGGGGGGGTAGCACATGATTCAGCCATTTTGTACCTTATGCAGTTTAGCATAGAGGTTTTTTATAAGCAGTTTATCTCATGTCAGGTCACCTCTGCCTGATTCACGCTCTCACCTCCATGAGCAGAGGACTGAACCTGCCACAGAACTGAGAAATGCTCTTTTTTTCCACATCAGCCAATCAAATACTTGGAAGCAAATACCTCATGAGGTTTGCAGGGTGGTGACAAATTTGGAAAGGGGGACATGACCTGATACTGAGATTAGCCTTCTGCTTCCCACCGACATGGAAAAAAAAGCTGTCTGTAAGCCTGGGAAACGACCAAACCGATTCATGAAGGGCAAACTGGGTTTACTGGAACCTCTGGGTTTCATCTGGTGGGTTGGCATTTTCGTATTTCGCACATACTATAAACATCAGCCACAGTGTTTATATCCAGCAGTCCAAGTGGATTTGAATGATGGTTGGAGGAGCTGGTTTGACACCACCGATGTTAACTCAGCATTAAAGTATGTGCTGCCCAGGTCAGCACTGACACTATTAGTAACACCTACATCATTATATAACATTACTGAGCTGGCTTCCTCCACCGAGGGACTCGGAGCCCGTCCCCAGCCGAGAATCTGTGCAGGACTGCTATGATTAATATATTTGTCAGTGTCTGAACACCTTGCAGGGGCTTCCTGTTGAAAAATGACAACATCAGTGTCACGTCTAACGTGAGAAGAAAGCAGCGGTCCCCCACGTCGCCGGCACACCGGAGGAATCCGCGTTGTTGTCTGCAAAGAAGTTCAGGGCTGGCCAGGAACTTGGCACGGAGCTATGCTTGAGTCAGCACCGCACATGAAGGTACAAAGCTGTCACAGCACGTCGGCATGGACAGACCCACATATAAACCACATATAAACACACACACACACACACACATACGCACAACCGAACCAAAGGACCTCCAGGTTCTTTACCGAGTAATAGAGCAAAATATAAACAAATAAATACATCGTGCACTCACGGCACCGTTCATTATGAACAGCCTACTTAGAGTAGAGGAGATTAGCCGGTATGAGATTTTGCCAGACCAGTGTGTCTCCCCGTGCAGTACGTGTAGTTTGTTTGTTTGTTTGTTTATTTGTCAACAATAAAAGGTTACTTTAGTTCTGTACTGTGTTACAGTGTTTCCTAATCCCTTTTGCAATGGGAGAGTTCTCCACACTGTTTGGGCTCTTCAGTGCTGTTCCTGAGTGTTCGACTGGTAAAATACATGAACTCACATACATAAATGTTCAAGCTTCTTCTTCAATGGTAGATATGTCAGCGTGAACAGTAAACAAACCCAAACTGAAATCCAGCAGCGTCCTGACCAGGGGAACCAAAACACAAATATAAACACACCCTTAGAGCAGCTTACTACTGTGGGCGGTTCTAGTCCAGACCCGGCCCAGTTCTCAGAAACACTTGTTTAGTTTATGTAGTACTAGGCTGTTATATTGAAATTATTTCCACAATGAACACCTACAAAACATGTTCTTGGGGTTTATGATGGAGATCATTGAGGGGCCTGCAAGACTGTTGTATCAGTATATGAGCTCACACCCACCCACTGCGTTAATGTCATCTCTGTGACATTCTGTAGCGAACTAGTCGATATGGTCTTTATGGGCTCTAACGCAGCTCTTGCCTGGAGAACTAGAACTACAGTTGAGGTTTACCGGCTCTCACCCTGAATTGGCTATGAATTAGTTGTAAGTGTGCGTTAATTGCTAGTTGTGAAACAGTAGCACTGCATGCTGTCACTCAGAGGACATTAGTGCTTATCAGTTTTGCACACGTAAGCTCATGAGGCAGCCCTGGTAATTGAAGGTTTTGTGTGTGTGTGTGTGTGTGTGTGTGTGTGTTTTAACTTGGGCTGACTGCTGGGCACTTTCTTAGTAAACAAGTCCATTGCACTGGTATATGTCAAGCAGCGTTAGATGAGATTTTCACAACCATTACGCAGTGAACCCTATAATTTTGTCTCCAATGGTTCCACGCAGTCCCCACTCAGGTCCTCTTGGCCTTGTGCACGAGGGTGCTCCGTGAACCCTCTGGCCTGTTGCACGGTGAAGTACGATGCTCAAACTCATCCGTGTTTGCTGAACGTATTTGTTGACTAGTGCAGCAGTGTCCAGATGTGTTCTGAATGACGAGGACTGCCGGGTTTCTGTTCTGGAGTATAGACAGAGCGGTTCCCTCTTTTCTTACGTCACTTGAGCAAATGTGGCAGTTAAAATCCACAAAAAAGTTGAATGCTGCTCTCAGCTGCGGTCTGGCCAGCAACAGACGTCTCCTGTTGTGCCACTCGACCCCTGCCGTGCGTGTGAACGCACCCGACGCATCACTTCCTCCACCCAACGCATCACTTCCTCCACTCAACGCATCACTTCCTCCACTCAACGCATCACTTCCTCCACTCCATTCTGCGCCGGGCACCAGCTGCACATGCTCGAGTCCTTGTTAAACAATCACATCACAGCTGGACAGCTATTACAACCTTACAACTTATCTGAACAGACGACACTAAGGTATGTGCTTACTGAACACCTGCACGGTCCTTTAAAACCATATCAGTTTATTTGCTATTATATTTTGAAGTCAGACAATGTACTTCAACGTTTTTGTGATCCCTAATAATTGTTAATAATCATAAACTAATTAACCACATAATTACTTGCACATATGGGTATGAAGAAACAAGTAAATGTGAAATGTGTCTGCTTCGCTCCTATTTCTTTAAATGATGACATTCCCAACTTAATTAGGTCATCGTGTGTTCTATGCACAAAGCTCTCATTGGTCCAAGTGCAGACAGATTAAAATATTCATTGTTCTAGGTTGCTATTATTACATTCTTTTTTTTTTGTCTTTGTTGTCACAGCAACAGTACGCTGTAGCCAAAGTCACTGACCTCCCACAAAAAAAAAAGTTACACTCCCTTCCAAACAGCAAAGGAAGCGATTCTGTGCCCCAGAAACGAGACATGCAAATAAACTTGTTCCTCTGAGATGGTCGTAATAGGCCCTCGGTATCAGCGCGTAACCTAGATGTCCACACTTATTGAAAACTGCACATCTGCATATTGATGTAATTGCATAAATAAAGGCTTAGAGGACAGACTAATGTCGAGCTAAGGAACAGAAAAACCTCCCCTGTCGATTTCTTGATGCCTTAAATAAATCACCTGCAGTACAATCAAAGTCCAAGGCACGAAAATTTGCTGAACTGGAACCGGTGCTTTGGGGCCATCTGGAGACGAATCACATATTGTATCTCATTACCAGTATCACATAATTGTCTGCTCTCTTGACTTCATTACAGAATTTTAATTCAAAATAAAATGCAATACATATGATGTGTGCTAACAGGAGGCATAACCAGCACTGAACATGGCTCAGTCATGGCCTCCCGTCATATCAGGAGTGGGGGTTAAACCTGTGGGGGTTAAACCTGTGGGGGTTAAACCTCTGGGTGTTAAACCTGTGGGTGTTAAACATGTGGGGGTTAAACCTGTGGGGGTTAAACCTCTGGGGGTTAAACCTGTGGGGGTTAAACCTCTGGGTGTTAAACCTGTGGGGGTTAAACCTCTGGGGCTTAAACCTGTGGGGGTTAAACCTGTGGGGGTTAAACCTCTGGGTTTTAAACCTGTGGGGGTTAAACCTGTGGGGGTTAAACCTCTGGGGGTTAAACCTGTGGGGGTTAAACCTCTGGGTGTTAAACCTGTGGGGGTTAAACCTGTGGGGGTTAAACCTCTGGGGGTTAAACCTGCGTATACAGCACTGTGCTTTTCTATGTGTAATGGCTGCTACATTCATAGGCTGTTGACTGAACTGCCTGAATTGCTCTAGTACTTATAAACCAACATGGCAGCCATGCAGGACTTATCGCCACCTCATAAGTAGATATTTAGAATTAATTTGGCTACGTTCAGGTGACGACACTCCAGCCAAACGGTGCGGGTGGGAAGGGTTTTGATGCCTTTTTCATCATCGGCGGCAATGATAGTCACCTTACAAATGTCGCTTTAGATATCACGATCAGAGTTCCTTTACAAACTCGTATAGGACTCTGGGTAGCACCCTGATGCGAGGGCCATCAGGAAATACGGCAGGCGGGTGCGTTCTTTGAACAGGAAGCATGCATCCACTAATGCCTTCTGTGTGGCCCATACTGTGGAATCCTCTGATAGTCAGCATTTCATCACCCCACAGAAGACATCCACACACATCCTACTTCACCAGCAGCCCCGACTGTCAACAGCACAGTGTCAGCAAAGCTCCGGGCATCTCAGAATCCTCGCCCCCACCTCCATGAAATCATGAAACATTCAGTGTATTTCTGAGGGAAAAAACCCAAACAAACAGGCATACAGCTCTCGGTAATGAGTAGGTTCTGCTATAGTGCATGTCTAGAGTATTCTCTTTCAGGAACATTGAGAGAAGAGACACCCCCCCCCCCCCCCCCCCCCACCCCATCTCCTGAACGTTGGCTGCAAGCCTGTTGATACCCCCCCCTGATGTGCTACATTATATTAATAATGCAATATCTCTGATCAGGGTTTTATTCTGGGCTGTGGGGAATTCAATCAAACCAGCGTGAAATAGCAACATGATCACTTCCTGTCCGTATAGTTTCAGCTTTCCTGAGGCTATGCAGGATTAGTCATAAAACGTACAGCGAAGACATGCTGCTTGCAAATGCTGGACTCGTTAACAGCACTTTAACCCAATTCTGAACACATTTAAATAGCTATTTTAATCACAGGGAGGCCACACGAGGCTGTGTTAAACCAGGTTATTTGGCCTGTTGTAGTATATAAATCATCCTATACTCCATATATATATATATCTACAGATTGAACACATCTAATTATATACACTGCACACACACACACACACACACACACACACACACACACACACACACACTTGTTTGTTTGTTGTTTGTTTAATTTCTAAGACATACATTATGATGATGTTTTATGGAGGCGTGATGCAGCATCAGAAGACCCAGAGGATTTTAATATAGGCCTTTTATGTCATTTGTCTTCTGTGCTTTTGGCCTGCATGAGGGAATAGCCTGTCGCTAAGATAAATTCTCCAGAAGTCTGTTATTCATTCTGCCTCCATTTTTTCCCCATACACACTGCAAACTGCCAGCTCAACTCTGTAAAAGTATATTTCTCCATGCATTAAGAATTTAGTTTTCAATTTGATGCAATTTATCATCTTTAAACAGCATTAATAGTTTTTTGACTCATATGTAACTGAGACTTTCGAGGAAAATGTCGATGCACATGTGAAATTGGGCCAACAATCTTCGAAGCTCTCCTCCCTCTGCTCTGTGTGTCCACATGTGGGAATCCTTTCAGTCTCTAAACTAGTTTATTATTTATAGTAAAACAAAGCCATCAAATATTGGACAACCTGATTTCCGCTCAAGATGTTTTCAAGTGTAAGATGCTTAGTGAATGTGGTGCCTTGAATCCTGCAGGAAAAGCAATGCTAATCACAAAGGGTTTCACCTACAATCCTGTCCTGTGTGTCACTCGCGTGCATTAACGACATACATCACGTTACCATTTTTTGTATGATTAAATCACAACGTCCAGAGAGAGAAACCGATTCCATGTTGCACTGTAGCTACTCTGACTAACTCCTAACAGGAGCTGTCCAAGGTAGCTGCAGAATCTCAAGTTGCTGTATTCTTTCCAGTGGAATAGCAGCTTCAGTGAGTCTGCAGAGCAGAGCTAAATGCGCCAAGATTTAGTTGACAGGACGCTCACGTCTTTAAAGACATGTTTATAGACAACGTGTTGGTTTCTGTCCTGTTCCCAGAGTTCCTCGTGTGCTCAGACTGGGGTTCTGCAGCATGATGGATATGTGCAGATGATCCATCAGTGTGCGGGTGGTGTATGGAGCAGGTGTGGCCGATCCAAGCAGAATCATCACTTGGCAAACTCTCAGCAAGTTCCTCACCGTTCCCTGCCATTGGACGGCTGAGATGCATCACCAAAGCGATTCAGTTGGCCAGACCAGGCTGGCATTTTTTCAAGTAGGATTGTTTAAATCAGACTGCACATCAAAAAAGCTCTACTCACATTCAACAACGCATGATGTTCAATGACAGCATCCGGTAGCTGATTGTGTTCGACCAGTTAGATGCAGTTGCAATGAAATGGTAAAAGGAAATACTTGAATGATGTAAGAACTTGGAACCCTTGGAAGATGAAATCCTGATTGTGTAGTTTCATTTGCTGAACACTAGATGAGGCTGATCCCGCTGTTTTGTGAGTTTAAACGAAACTGTTCAGCCCTGAGGGACTGAAACGTTGCATTCAGCAAGACCTCTCCTCCGCCCGCATTGGCAAACGTTTGCAGAAAACGCTTTCAGTGTGAGATCACTTATAATAAATGAAATCTGCTTCAACCATTTTGCTTTACAAAAGGGACAAACCTTTCCTATGATGCATTTCAGGCAGGATCACGCACTGCAGCTGGGCTCATTGTCTTCTCTATGAAACCTTATTTGACTCATGAATGTTTGGTAGTTGCTCAGTGAACTGGGACGCACCATTAATTCACCAGAAATCAAATGGGCCAACATACAACCCACCCCGACCCGTCAATCAAGTCTATTATTTTAAATGAGAAAGTAAGCAAATTAATACAAATTTAGCCTGGCACTGGTTCTGCAGAAAATGAAACAAAATTAGACCTCCCCTTACAACTGTAGTACTTAAAGGACAGAATATTTCTACCTGCTGCTATACGTAGCTCTGCTGGTGTGCAAATAGTTATACAGGCTGGAGTAATCCCAGGAAAGCTGAGGTTCTCATCATGGACCTTTAGGGGCTGAAGTGGTTTTTATTTTTTTTGTTTTGTTTTGGTTTCAATCCACAATCAGTTGTTAATTTGTTAATAATATAGCGAGCAGCCTGAGTTTGTATAACATTAGAATAATATAACTCAGTTTGGAGAGTTGTACACTTACTGGTGTTTCTAAAGTTATGAAAGAATGGCATTTAGTATGAGAAAACCTTTTTATGTAGCTTGTAATTCAGATGACACTCATACAAGTTTTACTGCATAGTTCCTGCCTCTGTGAGAACACACGCTAGCACAGCCAACTGCACTGCGTGCTCTTATTTTGCTCCTTTGTGGGTTTAATTCACCTCTTTTTACATTTGCTTTATTTCTTGAGAAGTAGTATTGGAGCTTCAACACAGTCATGTGTCTGAGATAGTCCTTGATTTTAACCACTAGTTAAAACCACTAGTCCATTGATAGCATTTCCTGCACATAATTAGCGCTCGCGTTATCAAGAGGTTGCAGAAAATATGTGAAACAAACATGCGTATGCTGTGATGCGTACTTTGTAACCACCTTTGGTTATTAATAGGCATTATTAATAAAGGCATTATTAATATTGTTATCATTAAGTAAAAAAGGTAACAAAATCTGGGTGACATGAGTCACTTCAGTCTTCCACAGCCTGCTTCCCAACTGGGTCATACCTGCCCCTTCTTGAAGTGAAGCTTCCGGAAGTTGTAAGCCACTATTTTTACCAGCCTGTCCTATCCAGAACAAGAGAGCTCGATATTTTGCTCTTACCTTGCATGCCAAAGCAATAGCCCTGCTATGGTCAGTTGTATTCATTTTTTACTGAAAGTACTTCTATAGAGACAACTAGCTCAACACATAATGCCACTTTTTATTCCTAGGTCAATGACTTTGTTATTATGTTTACATTTTGTCCATGTGACAACAGGGAAAAACCAGTCAGGTGGCAGACCAGGTCACCTTCTCCCAAACCAAGGCGGACGTGGCATCTCCTTGTCTGAAACCATCTGGTCACGTCAGAGACTGGCTGTCACCGCACCGGTACGGGACACGGAGCTGACAGCCCTTCTCCCCCTACACCTGCTGTCCCTGTCAACGGTGCAGGTTGTGGCCATGCAACTCCTGACATGCTTTTCCTCGAAATCTGCTTGTCTTGGGCAGGTGGGTGTTTTTAATGTACCTCAGAATACATAAAAGGTGTATTTACGCTTCTCATACAGCTGAACCATGGGGATTTTAAGCAAAAGGCTTTATTAGAGAGACATCTGCATGCTTGTGACACATTAGCCCTGTGTTCAACTGTAGTTTATTTGTAGCTATGGATGGTGTTGGGCATTAACACTGTGAAGTCAGTTGGGTGTCACAGGGTAGGACTGTTACGGGTTTATTTTAGAGGTCACCAAAGGTGAAATGAATGGGGCCAACACCACAACTTAAATGTGATGACAGACTGAAAATGGAATAATGATCTGATGATATGAAATTGCTCTGGAGTCCTGAAACATTTTGCAAGTAACAACAAAAGTAATGGTCACCTAAAAAAGTAAAAGATGTTATGGAAAAGCCATATGCTCTCTACAGATGGAAGATCCATCTGTCAATGCAGAAATACAAGGCGTGTCCTGTTACAAAGCCAAATATTACTATTGTCATAGAAAACTTTATGTAATTATCGTGATGCCTCATGAAACAATACCTCTCTCAATCATACAAAAACAAGACCCACCAAACTTATATAAACTAGCAAAGTCAATAAACATGTGGCTACAGGTAATTTTGCTCAGGACTGCTTACTCCATTCTATAGTGTAGCGCTTCTCTATCAGTGGTCTGACGCAGACCAAAATCCACCTTTTATATCTGGTGTATTGTTATTGTTCCATATTGCATTGTGAAACAAAATGCGATGTTTTCTGAAGGAGGACCGTTCTACTCAGATTCAAATATTCTCTACATGGTCTTCTCTGCCATCTGAGTTATGACGGGTGCTCCACTGACTGACATACATCTTGGGAGAGGATAGAACGACCCGTGGACGTCTGCACACTTCTACGGCTGTCGGGGCATCACTAGACCAAATGTAATGTGACACAAGCCCAGGTGAAATGGCTCAGTGCCCCACTATAACCATATGGGCAAAAGGTCAACACAAAAGCCTTAATGTGTAACGTTTTAACCCAGATCAGTGGGTAGAACTACACAATACAACCATTAACACCACACGACGTCCCTACAGGTACTACATATCCCATCAGCCTCCTTCCAAAAGCTTGAGTGGCTAATACTTTCAGTCACAGTCAGTTTTTCTGTTCACTATGAGGGTCTAGCACTAGAAAAGCTAGCATTTAAAAGCAGCCATGCACAATACAACATAATAATGCATGTTTTAATGCTACCTACGTATCCTTCCAAAAACACACATCAGACCATTAAAGCACACGCAAAGGCTGTTTATGCTAATGAAGACATTGGTTATGTTAGCAACAGAGAGCACTGCTAAGATAAGAAGCTTGTAAACTGAACTATGAACACCAACGTAGCTCATTTTGCAAAGCGGATTTGCTGGCAAATAATCCACAAATGGTTTCATACCGCAAAGGAATTATTTAACGTGTACATATGTGACAGCATCCTGAGCACCAACGATATGATTCAAACGTAAATTATTACGCAAAAAAAAAATAAAATGTTAGCATCACAAGAGTAGGGAGCAGGGATGAGAAGAACAGAGAGAAACAGTGAGCACATATGCAGAACAGACAGAAGGAGTAAGCTTTGTATATAGGGATTTACAATATACATACAATATGTCATAATACTTCATAACAATATTATACATTTTATATGTGTAATTCTGTGTGGACTCCAGTATGACAGGTAGCCTACATTAACTCCTGCCTCATGGTGGCGTTCTGGATTTATTGCTGCTTAGGTCACGTGTGACGTCACAGACGTGTGTGAAAGCTGGCTGCGGGGACGTGAGAACAACCATGACTCAAAGGGATTTTCCCATTGCTCTGCTCAGCAGCAGGTGCCCACAGCGAAGGAGGAGGAGACCGCCCCGTCCTGTCGCACTGCCCGGGCTCACGTGTGCTTGCCCAGAAACACGTGGAAACACACGTCCCAAGCTAATCAGCGTCGGCCGAGCGCTCACCTAAATCACGGCGGCGCACCCCAAGCAAGACAGTAGGAAGCATAAACATTACATACCGCCATGCTCGCGACACCGCAGCCGTTTACGGATATCGCTTTTCCGCTCTGGTCAGACGCAGCGTCTGTGTGAACGGGGGCGTTTCAGAGCCTGTTGGCCCCCAGCCAATGGATCTGTCTTCATACAGCTAAGCTGCATGTGGAAGTGTAAGCAGTATGTCTCACGAAGAGCATCTTGCTGAAAGAGCACAATATCATTAACATGAACGGTTTCCAATGGCGTTAAAGAATCTGTGCACAGATAATGTGATACAGGAAGCCGTATTGTCACGAAAACACTGTTTGTGGCAAGTAATGATGTAATTAAGTGAGTGCAAAACTAAACCCACAGGGTTATAAGTATTTTGAGTTATTATAGATAATAATACACGATAAACTAATATAAGAAAAGTAAGAAAATTAGGAAAAGTAGGAGTTGTCAATCTGAGTGGAGATAAATATTCTGATAATATATAAGTCCTCTCTGGGCAGAGAGCTAGTGTAAATCTATATTTTACAATTGTTATGTGTTTTCTACCATTTGGTTTAATTACTGGAAAACCACCCCAGTTCATGAATTTATCTTAAACAATTGCAAGATATACTGTACAATACAGATGTGCCTTGCGCAAATCAGAGTCCTTGAGGTAAAGGTATTTCAGTTTTTTTTTTGTTTGTTTGTTTATTTTTTTTAACTCCCTTTATCTTGGGGTTCAGGTGTGACATCAGAATGCCCAATTCGTTGCTTTAACTGCTCAATGAACTACTAGTGATGACAGAATCCTGGATCCAGTCATACAGCAGTACACCCCACATAGCCTGAGCTACAGAGCTCAATATTCTTTGCCTTATTTGGTCATAAACGAGGCACAACAGAATTCTCATTGGCCAGCCTGGGCTATGCTACTTGTCAAATGTGGTGGGTCAGCGCTCCAACTTCAGAGACCAGAAGTGTCCATAATCATCAGTGCACACTTTGACTGATGTATGTAGATAAAAGGCCTCAGAGGCAGTGATGGACACCGCCGCCCTGTTCTCAACTGGCCTTCAGAGCAGGGCAGGCCTGCTCCAGGGCATCCCATAATATGCCCCTTCCTTAGCAGAAAGGTTTCCTGGCTTCACACATTCGTAGCAATTTAAAATCACGATGGGTAACAGCACTATGCCTCAAATTGCTGCTGGGCACAGTATTGTGGAAGAAACAAGCAACAAGAAACGTGCATCTGTTTGAATGGTATAATAATACTTCATCTTATTCCGTAGTGTTTTTGTAATGTGGGCTGTTTCGTCAAAATATTTTGGTTTGTAACCTACTTTGTGAATAACTCCCAAGCATCCTGTGTCATCACAACTGAGAGGTGGACAGAAATATCACTAGATATACTACTAGAGTTTCTCTAGTGTCCAAATACAGCTTCCTTACAGCCTCAGTTTACCTAAAGAGTACAGGATGAGGTTTATCTCTCTCTCTCTCTCTCTGTGTGTGTGTGTGTGTGTGTGTGTGTGTGTGTGTGTGTGTGTGTGTGTGTGTGTGTGTGTGTGTGTGTGTGTGTGTGTGTGTGTGTGTGTAATGCAGAACCATTTGAAATTCATGTCATATGAATTTCTGCCTCATGCAAACACTGATATTTGTTGCTATACAAATATGTAACATTATCAAAATGACACATATGCAATAATATGTTGCTAGAGTTTGTTGATGGGCATGAAATAAACAGAGAAAAATTTTTCTTTTGAGTGTAAATCATAACAATACCCCGTGAGGTAACACACCACATCTCCATGATGGCTTCACTGAAAAAAAAAAACCCTTCAGTTTCTTTACTGAAACAGGAACAAAAGCGCTATGATAAGAGGCAGAATAAACCACCAAAATATTTAACAGTGCTCCGAAGACAATTTGCCTGATCGGCCATTGCTGTCTGGTTGACTGCTTCCCCAGGTCCCGAGAGTCTTCCTCCTCTCTCTTCCTCCTCTCCCTCATCCCGTATGGGCAGCAACATACAGCCGGCAAATTGAATTTTGCTTTTATCCGCTTCCATTTGCTTCCAAACAAAAACCTTCCACACCTTTCGTGTGTCACAACTATGCTGCCCGGCTGTAGGTTTTAGCTCATTATGGTTCAGTTGATATAATGCAGCTTACATCTGGAAAATTGTTTTTACCATGAGTGTTAGGCACAGGTGAGTTCTTTACAATTTCGCTAATCCACAAATAACCATGGAAGAGCAAAATGTGACTTCAGTCACCCGATACGTTTCATGGTTTATAAGCTACATAGGCACATTATGTAATGCATTAATCTGTCATCTACAGTACAGCCCAGAACATAAATGACTGTTATGCACATATTATTTACTACCAGGAAGGTGTAAAAGATGCAGTGTGAAGTTTGTGAAGAAAGCAGCATGGGTAATAATAGGAAGTAAATATCTGATTCCATTAACATTACACCGATTTAATTCCAAAGCTCATTTAATTGAGGGGCTATAAATGTGCAAAAAGGAACATGTTGTGATGGCAATTTCAAACATTTCCCCTTGCCATGTAACAGCTAGTTTAAACTCCAATCATTAAAAAATAAAATAATAATACTGTCACTTTAAATTTGATGCTGGGATCTAATTATAGTCTCTTTGGCACAGTTATATTGCCTCCAGATAATTGGTTTGTATAGTGAGAACACAAGAGAACACATCATTTGTGCTCTTCAGATGTGAGTCTGCAACGCAAACACAACTTAATACTAGCTGATCTAACATGCCACTCAAGACTAGCTGATCTAACATGCCACTCAACACTAGCTGATCTAACATGCCACTCAACACTAGCTGATCTAACATGCCACTCAACACTAACTGATCTAACATGCCACTCAACACTAACTGATCTAACATGCCACTCAACACTAGCTGATCTAACATGCCACTCAACACTAACTGATCTAACATGCCACTCTACACTAACTGATCTAACATGCCACCCAACACTAACTGATCTAACATGCCACTCAATACTAGCTGATCTAACATGCCACTCAACACTAACTGATATAACATGCCACTCAACACTAACTACTCTAACATATGTATGTACTCTATATGTACTCTACATGTACTCTGTATGTACTCTATATGTGCTCTGTATGTACTCTGTATGTACTCTACATGTGCTTTGTATGTACTCTGTATGTACTCTACATGTTCTCTGTATGTGTTCTGTATGTTCTCTGTATGTGTTCTGTATGTTCTCTGTATGTGTTCTGTATGTTCTCTGTATGTGTTCTGTATGTTCTTTGTATGTGTTCTGTATGTTCTCTGTATGTGTTCTGTATGTTGTCTGTATGTTCTCTGTATGTGTTCTGTATGTTCTCTGTATGTTCTCTGTATGTGTTCTGTATGTTCTCTGTATGTGTTCTGTATGTGTTCTGTATGTTCTCTGTATGTGTTCTGTATGTTCTCTGTATGTGTTCTGTATGTTCTCTGTATGTTCTCTGTATGTGTTCTGTATGTTCTCTGTATATGTTCTGTATGTTCTCTGTATGTTCTTTGTATGTGTTCTGTATGTTCTCTGTATGTTGTCTGTATGTGTTCTGTATGTTCTCTGTATGTCCTCTGTATGTTCTCTGTATGTGTTCTGTATGTCCTCTGTATGTTCTCTGTATGTCCTCTGTATGTTCTCTGTATGTGTTCTGTATGTTGTCTGTATGTGTTCTGTATGTTGTCTGTATGTGTTCTGTATGTTCTCTGTATGTGTTCTGTATGTTCTCTGTATGTTGTCTGTATGTGTTCTGTATGTTGTCTGTATGTTCTCTGTATGTGTTCTGTATGTTCTCTGTATGTGTTCTGTATGTTGTCTGTATGTTCTCTGTATGTGTTCTGTATGTTCTCTGTATGTGTTCTGTATGTTCTTTGTATGTGTTCTGTATGTTCTCTGTATGTTGTCTGTATGTGTTCTGTATGTTCTCTGTATGTCCTCTGTATGTTGTCTGTATGTGTTCTGTATGTTCTCTGTATGTCCTCTGTATGTTCTCTGTATGTGTTCTGTATGTTCTCTGTATGTGTTCTGTATGTTCTCTGTATGTGTTCTGTATGTTGTCTGTATGTTCTCTGTATGTGTTCTGTATGTTCTCTGTATGTTCTCTGTATGTGTTCTGTATGTTCTCTGTATGTGTTCTGTATGTGTTCTGTATGTTCTCTGTATGTGTTCTGTATGTTCTCTGTATGTGTTCTGTATGTTCTCTGTATGTTCTCTGTATGTGTTCTGTATGTTCTCTGTATATGTTCTGTATGTTCTCTGTATGTTCTTTGTATGTGTTCTGTATGTTCTCTGTATGTTGTCTATATGTGTTCTGTATGTTCTCTGTATGTCCTCTGTATGTTCTCTGTATGTGTTCTGTATGTTCTCTGTATGTGTTCTGTATGTTGTCTGTATGTGTTCTGTATGTTGTCTGTATGTGTTCTGTATGTTCTCTGTATGTGTTCTGTATGTTCTCTGTATGTTGTCTGTATGTGTTCTGTATGTTCTCTGTATGTCCTCTGTATGTTCTCTGTATGTGTTCTGTATGTTGTCTGTATGTTCTCTGTATGTGTTCTGTATGTTCTCTGTATGTTCTCTGTATGTGTTCTGTATGTTCTCTGTATGTGTTCTGTATGTGTTCTGTATGTTCTCTGTATGTGTTCTGTATGTTCTCTGTATGTGTTCTGTATGTTCTCTGTATGTTCTCTGTATGTGTTCTGTATGTTCTCTGTATGTTCTCTGTATGTTCTCTGTACTTCAGCTCTGTGATATCCGTCTGCACGGAGCCGCATCACAGTCACCAGCCCCTCGGTTTTACTCTCAGGTCAATTCCACCGTACAGACCCAGAGAAAATCACTTTTCTGACGATTCCATCAGATGTTTGCAGCCCGGCATTCATGATTCAAAGGGCAGCCAGTCTGAAGTTAATTAGCAGAAGTTCATGTGCCCAGGGTTCGGTTTTCAAGCACACCACTTCTCCACCCCCCAAACCTCCCCCATCCCTTCAGTGCCATGATTGAACTTTGGGTGCTGGAAGCTGCTCTTGTTATTTTGGACAAAGACCATCGCAAACGCAAGACAAGCAACATTGTTGTCTGGTTCAAACTATTAAAGAACATTTTCCATACACCAAACACATAGACAATCCAAGGGCAATCAAGCCAAACTGCTCTTACTGTATGAGACAGCAATTACTTCACTGCATAAATCATAAAGCAATGTAAAACTTGCAAGATGCAGTGTGATGCAATTCCTGTCTAAACCGAGCTCGGTTGTAACCACTAGTTATTAATTACTAATATGATAAGGCATTTGCATTGCCAGGTCTTCATTACTTTTATTGCCCACAATCCAGTCTGTGCAAACAAAGCTTGTGCAGAGTCTGTGCAAATCTTGAACTTATGGGATATGCACACAAAAATTGTCATGAAATGAAACTGTCATGAAGTCCAAATATCATACGCTAGGAATAGTAACCAGTACCGATACATATATAACAGTAAAAGAGGAAAAGGTGCCTTATTCCAATATTCAGAGGGTGAAACAGTTAGATGTTGCAGCACACCAGAAGTGTGTGTGTGTGTGTGTGTGTGTGTGTGTGTGTGTGTGTGTGTGTGTTGGGGGGGGGGGGGGGTGGAAGGGGGATAATGATGCAGACAGCCACTATTGCCAGTGTCTGGTGGTGTCGTTTCACACAGCAGATGGAGAAACAGTCAAATGTCCCCATGCTCCTGTATCACATTGTCCTCGTTGTCCCGGATGACAAAATGGCTGTAAACGACTGATATTCCCTGCTAAGGCGGCTAAAACCGTCACTCTGGACCCATTTATTGATCCTCTGCACGTCACGGCTGATCACTTAAATAAGCCACTGTCAGTTCCGTATGTGTGCAGTATAATCACCCTGGTCAATCCTGCCACAGTGAAAGACCTTCTCTACCGTTACATGAGAAGCTGGCATTTTATCCTCACGCGTACGTAGGAGCAACCTCAGCACAAAAGACTTATTCTGTGATGCTCGCGAAGAGCACGATTCTTGCGTACTGTGCAATACTGCAAAATCTATTATTAGTGCTGTACAATACTGAATGGGCTGTGTCTAAGAGCCCGGTGACCATTACGCCCCTGTCATCCAGACTGCTTACGGTTCAGTGTTTACTGTCTGGCGTTTTAGCGCTCGTCTTCGTTGGTCTTATTGTGCGGATTCGTTTTTGATGCTGACTGTCAAGTGCTGGCATGAGCACGCCAGCATCTGGAGATCAGCGTTTCATCCCCATCTTACTCTGTAGGGGGAATAACAACAAACAATAAACATCAAACTAAAGCGAACTGTGTGCCTGTAAAGCCTCAGTGTTTAGTTTCAGTGTTTTTTGTTTTTATATTATTATATGGACTCACCACCAATTTTATTAGAAACTCATACCTTGGGAGTCTCTGTAATTACAGGCTTCATCATATTTGTGGCATGCTGAGACTGTCAGCCAACCCGTACCCCATACATCACTGGCTGGGTTCTGGTACAGGCAGAGGTGACGCATGTTATGTCATCAGTGGATAATGGTTGTCATGGTGGTACTGGCCATGTCAGCCACAGCAGTGTTGTGTTTTTACCCGTGACAGTGGAACCGTTGAACCTGCGGTTAGGTTGAACGTGTTCTAACACCCCAAAACATAACACACCCGCCCGCCCTCCTGTGGTCACCACATGACCATTGATGAAGACGTGGAGAAGGACCTAAACTGATCACGGCTACTGCTGGGGCTGCATTTATGCACATCCAAAGCATTTTAACAAATAAATCTTTAGAATAAAGTGGGTGGTGTGTGCTGTGTTCCCGCAACTGGAACAGGTATATATGCAAATTCCAACACGCTGCGATTAATGTTTGTGAGATCAGACGTGAAGATCTGAAGTCTAAACCAACCCAAATCCCCTTTGTAGTCGCATTCACTGGAATCTGACAAGACAGCCGAAACCGAATTCATGGTACAATAAAATGTGTTGTGCTATGAGACCTGAAATAATGGAGAAAGATGATTTAAAGTGACAGTGAATGTACTACCTTCAACAACACTTCTTTAAGAGCATAATTTCTGGAAGTCCAAACCAGTGGCCCAGTTCACTCAGCACTTTGGGATTTGCTGGTCCTTAAAATCATTGAGTAAGGTATGCAAATTAGGTATGCAAATTAACATCAATTCTAAATCTATTACTGTGTCATAATTCATTATTTGGTGAGGATCTGGTTAAGATACCAGTGCACAAGCAATATGCTAAACAAACAGAATGATACATCGATAATACACACAACTGCCACAGTGGTGTACACAGGACCACAAAGGTGGTGTACACAGGACCACAGAGGTGTACACAGGACCACAGTGGTGTACACAGGACCACAGAGGTGTACACAGGGCCACAGAGGTGTACACAGGACCACAGTGGTGTACACAGGACCACAGAGGTGTACACAGGACCACAGTGGTGTACACAGGACCACAGAGGTGTACACAGGGCCACAGAGGTGGTGTACACAGGACCACAAAGGTGGTGTACACAGGACCACAGTGGTGTACACAGGACCACAGAGGTGGTGTACACAGGACCACAGAGGTGTACACAGGACCACAGTGGTGTACACAGGACCACAGAAGTGTACACAGGACCACAGAGGTGGTGTACACAGGACCACAGAGGTGTACACAGGACCACAGTGGTGTACACAGGGCCACAGTGGTGTACACAGGACCACAGAGGTGTACACAGGGCCACAGAGGTGGTGTACACAGGACCACAAAGGTGGTGTACACAGGACCACAGTGGTGTACACAGGACCACAGAGGTGGTGTACACAGGACCACAGTGGTGTACACAGGACCACAGAGGTGGTGTACACAGGACCACAGAGGTGTACACAGGACCACAGTGGTGTACACAGGACCACAGAGGTGTACACAGGACCACAGAAGTGGTGTACCAAAAGATGCTTTTCACAGCTTTAAACTTTGTGTTTACAGAAAATGTAGTGAAATGTGTTTCTTTTTTCAGTTTCTCAGTATATTTTATGGGAAACATGTAAAAAATATCAATTGCCCTAAATGATTTGCAGTTTTCTGAGGCAGAACAGGGAGTTGTGTGTGTTTGCCTGATTGCAGGAAACCCCCTCACACCTGCGTTCTCAGGATAAATGCATTCCTTGAGAGGGAACAAAATGTGATGAATGATGTAATTAATGTAGTAAATTGGAGGGGGGGGGGGGGGGGGTTGTATTAGGGTGGTGTCGTCCAAAGCCATCACACTTTTATTTTTAGTGATCAAGCACAAACAACTGCTCTGAAATCTATTTCACAGGGAGGGTACATGTTCCCCTTCTCGCCATTTTAAAAATATGTTCCGAGAAATCTCTCACACTTCCACTGACAGATGTCAGACCTTAAGAAATCAGAACGTGTTACAACGATGCCCTTTTTTTATTGAGGGTCTGAAGTTACGCACTGGACTGGCGCGCTGCCAAATTGTGCAGCGTATCGTCTCCGTGACATTGGCCAACCTCTCTGGAGAGCGGCCAGTTAGTGACGCGTTCACACGCGACAGCTGTGCCTCACTGTTGCCACTGAGCTGGGCTGGAGAGGGAGAGGCGGTCTGTGCAGGCTCAGGATGTCTAGAGAGGACCCACGTTGGCCCTGAGGGAAATCTCGACAATAACCTGCCAAATGCAGGAACGTAACACCTGAACGATCACGCAGGGGCCCCATGAAATCAAATCCATCAGCTTGTTGTTGCTGCCCGCGAGTGTGTGTGCACGAGTGTTTGGATGCGAGTGTGTGGTCCACGGAGGAACAGGGAGCGTGATTGCCTCTCACAATAGGACATAATGACGTTTCCTCACTCTCAAGGCAAGTTCAGATTATGCTGTTGTCTGCAAAACCAGAGACTGAGGCGAGGTTTGTTTTGGCAAGCGTCTAACGTGGCCTTGTCCTGTTGCACTGAGCCTTGGAACCACAGTCAAACCATGCAGGAAGGAGAACGGATGTGTATCTTCAAATACAGGAGTTACCACTGGATACGATTTGATTCAGCTTCACATGAATCTCACTAGTCGAGAGAGAGAGAGAGAGAGAGAGAGAGAGAGAGAGAGAGAGAGAGAGAGAGAGAGAGAGAGAGAGAGAGAGAGAGAGAGAGAGAAGGCACAAGTGCCCGCACTCCAAAAGAACAAAATTGAGTGTACAGACACACATCGCTGTCATTTATCAATTCATGTGACACTTCCATTTTCAGAAACAGTGCTCTGATCATCAGACATTCATTTCTGCTTGCAGTCAGTTCAATTTTAAATCAAATTAACCTGGTCGGCCGATTTCAAACGAACCAACATGAACACGCCACTTCCTGTTTCACCAGAAAGTTCTCGCCTGTATCTGGGGAGTGCGAGCAACAAAACTCAAACGCGCGCTCCGGATAAATAAAGAATCAATCTATTTCAGGCCTCCGACAAGGTGAAGTGGGAGCAAATGAGGCGCGGTTGGCAATTTGGGTGTAAGATTGAGGTAAGAACGGCCTTCATCAGGACAAGAGCCATCGCTTTCACAGCAGGAACATGACCACACCCCCACCAGAACATTCGTCACCAAGTCGAGGGACAGGCAACCCGGCGATCCCTGTGTCCTGGATACAGCTTCATCTTAAACACACTCTTAGTTCAACGACGTTCAGGATGCAACAAGGCATGGATGTCGCAATCATCAGGTGCTAAAATTATTGTAGTACTGAAGATAAAGGTAAGATGGTCCTGATACCTGAACCTAGGAGATTTTATATGGCAAACAGAATACACCTGTGCAGTGTAATTCCTGATCCCTGAGTGTGGCAGATCTCTGAAAATAGCCTAGATCATATTTCAGGAAAAGGCCACGAGGACAGGTTGGTATGGCGCAACGTGCCAACATTAGCAAAATAAAAAATGGTTTCAAATATTAGCTTTGATGTAGTTGCCTGCTCTCATGCATGGAGGGTTGTAATGAAGGCGAGTTTAAACCTGATGTTAACACAACACGGCTTCAGTATCAATAGCACTGACGGGTTGCACCCATCAACACTATTCTGAGGATTTACATGAGTAGGTCAAATTTGCATGCAAACCGAGGTGGTATATATCTTTTTGACAGAGCCAAGAAAATGCATTTTGTGGTTTATTTTGAACTTATTAAAGCAAAAAATGTGCTTTATAGAAAAGTAGAATAATAGAATGAGAAATAGAGTTATAAAAAGAATGATCAGTTAGCAGAGGTATGGTTTCTCTAAAAGTTGCAGGTACGTTATGGTGTGTAAGAACAACAGAACTCAAGTGGCACTTTTCAATCACTGGAGAAAATCTTTTTAGTTCTTTTATTTTGGAATAATAAACAATTTTGAAATTACCTCTCCCTTTGATGCATTAACCGAATTCTGCTAAAATATTACTTTTCTAAAAATGACCTGAAAGGCAAAAGGGTTCTGTCAGCATTATGCAAATGAGATGAAGACGACCGGCCCGCTAGCAGATTTAATTCATTCCCAGCTACCGAAGCCTTTCAAGTGAAGAATGTTTCTGAGACGATCCCCTTCAATGGGAGCTCGGACTGACCCCCGTCAGCTTCATACTCATTCAGAGATGAGCGCTTGGCTCACAATGCACAGAGTTCAGCAAGTTCCTCTCATGTAGCCTGCTGCTAACTACATACAGTCATGTAGCCTGCTGCTAACTACATACAGTCATGTAGCTTGCTGCTAACTACATACAGTCATGTAGCCTGCTGCTAACTACATACAGTCATGTAGCCTGCTGCTAACTACATACAGTCATGTAGCCTGCTGCTACATACAGTCATGTCACAATACCATACCATACCACTTTATTTATAGAGCACTTTACACAATGTCACATATAATTCAAGTTCAAGTTAATGTATTTTTGTTTTGTGATGAGTCAGAATATGTGCCAGATGTCCTTTTGGTCATAAATATCATATTTAAAATTCAGATTTAAACGACAAATTGCTAAAATTTGTTAAAGTGATGTATCATTATAACAATGTTAGAAGTTTGTGTGCTTATTTGATACTGTTGTATAATTAATAATGTGTTGATCGTACACTCTCACAGGTGAGTGATACACCAGTAGGCTATATTACTCTCTGAATCCAGTTTATAAACCAGGGCTCATATCTAATTTCTTTAAGTAGGAGTGCTGACCAGGGTCAGTTTATATCCTAATGCCTTTATTTATATGGCTGGTGCCAAGACATACTTCAAGATCAATAAATATGGTTCACGGTATGCTCATACTCAAGGATTAGCCTACGGCATGGGGTAAATTCTGTCTGATTTGAGGAAGTACATTTTGTATGCTTTAATGAAGCAGATCGCCACCGGAGCAGCTGAAACACATCACATACTTTGTGGACAGCACAATTCCAGTTTGATCAAGGAGCCGTTGTGTGCGACGTCAACAGATTTAATGGAACTTGATGTGCTTGCTGTTTGTATTCTTTGAAGAGTTGATCGTTTTACGAGTAAAATGTAATCTGCACACTTCGCTGAGTTCCTGTACGCTCGCTCGTTTATCTCAGGGTCTTTAATGTGTTTTGATCTTTAACACGCTGCCGTTCACCCCCGTGCGGTGTGGTGGAAGCTGATGGTTTGGATCATAGTGCATTAACATCAGACCCAGCTATGGCAGAATTGGGTTGGACCTGAGCATGGTGCTAGACGTCTAGGACTGGCGCCTCACGTACCCCAGAGCAAAGGAGTTCTGCTGAAACTGCCCCAGGCCCACGGGAAGGTAGGCTGCTATGCTGAATGCCACCTGATGTCTGAGGGTGGCCCGGCTCTCGAGAACACTCACGCCACGTTGGTCCTCAATCCAAGGACCCGTCAGAACCCCTGCAGGTTTCACAGTTTAGATGCACTGGGACAATGTGTGCAAGTGGCCCGAGGCAGGCTGTCAGCTACGACTGGACCCTGTGCTGCACGTGATCGCAGAACTCCACTACAGAAACTGCAGCTGTATCCACAATCTCAACTAAATCTTGGTCTAAAGGTTTTATGAGCCCATCTTGCTGCTTACGATCTCGAATACCTTGTAAGTGCCTCGTGCACGCAAACAAACTCTCCAGTTTAATAATGAAGTCTTGCTCTGCTTACAAAAGACCGGAGGAGTTAACCATAGAGGAGTTAATTTAACAATAGAGGAGTTAACTTAACAAAGGAGGAGTTAATTTAACAAGGAGGAGTTAATTTAACAATGGTGATTTTACTGTGTGGGATTCTGTGATGTCTTAATTAATTGGAAGCTCATCAGTGTTTTACAAGAACATCGTTGGCTACCTAGATGAGATGCTACATCAGTTCAGATGGAAAAAACTAATTACAGCAGTGCATTCAATTACTCCGGCTTTCCAAAGCTTCTAGCAAGTTTCTTTTATTAGAAAAACTTCCTTGTGATTCAGTGGGTTCATCCTTAACTCCAGATCTACTGCACAGAGCAATGAATCATTACACCAAGACTTTCCCAGTCTGACATTTCCATAATGTCTCACTAACGATGAAATCATTTATTAGGTGAGGCAGCACCTGAATACTGCGTGTTCCAGGCGTGTTCAACAACAAGGAAGAAGAGGTTGTCGTGTGCCGTGTCGTCCAAGTTGGGGAAGTCGTGTGACATTTAAAGATCAGCCAGCCACAGAGATGGAGCAGGCAGCAGTGACTTTAAGACATTCAGAAGGGGGCGGCGAATTATTTTCCATCGCAGAGCGATCGCCAAGTATGAAAAGCACGTCATTTAGGCAAATTAGGGAGCTCCTGTAAGCTCACGACTGAAACGCAGCGACATTTTAATGCTGCAATCACCAGCCAGCCAGGTAGCAGATGCTTTTGTTTGCACAGATGCTTTTGTTTGCGCAGGAAAGGAAACGGTTTGAAAGCAGATGAATTAATGGCCTGCGGTTTATCTCTCTCCGTAAGAAAAGGCGGGGTGTGTTTGTGACCGTTCCTCCCCTCTCATCAGACGCAGGTGTAGTCGACACCCTGTACCACTCAGAACACCACACCGCCACGCAGGGACACTTTGGCGGATGAAACGCCAACCACTCCTCTGCATCAATATCAGAAACAATGGGGAATGTTTTCCTAGAACACAAGGGCACATTGATTTGGTCCCGCTTTAAAAGCACAGGCGGAAAGGGGGGATGGGGTGTGGGTGTGGGGTGGTGTTGGGGTGGGGATAGGGGTGGAGGAGGAGAGAGTGGGGGCAAGCCTGTGGCAGAGCAGCCCGCATTACCCCAGCACACTAATACCACCACCCAGCAGGGCCGGGATTAGTACACTACAACAGCACACTAATACCACCACCCAGCAGGGCCAGGATTAGTACACTACCACAGCACACTAATACCACCACCCAGCAGGGCCGGGATTAGTACACTACAACAGCACACTAAAACCACCACCCAGCAGGGCCGGGATTAGTACACTACAACAGCACACTAAAACCACCACCCAGCAGGGCCGGGATTAGTACACTACCACAGCACACTAAAACCACCACCCAGCAGGGCCGGGATTAGTACACTACCACAGCACACTAAAACCACCACCCAGCAGGGCCGGGATTAGTACACTACCCCAGCACACTAATACCACCACCCAGCAGGGCCGGGATTAGTACACTACCCCAGTACAGTAAAACAACCACCCAGCAGGGCTGGGATTAGTACACTACCACAGTACAGTGCACTACACCAGTACAGTGCACTACACCAGTACAGTAAAGACAGCACACAGCAGGGCTGGGTTAGTACACTACCCCAGTACAGTGCACTACACCAGTACAGTAAAGACAGCACACAGCAGGGCTGGGTTAGTACACTACCCCAGTACAGTGCACTACACCAGTACAGTAAAGACAGCACACAGCAGGGCTGGGTTAGTACACTACCCCAGTACAGTGCACTACACCAGTACAGTAAAGACAGCACACAGCAGGGCTGGGTTAGTACACTACCCCAGTACAGTACACTACACCAGTACAGTAAAGACAGCACACAGCAGGGCTGGGTTAGTACACTACCCCAGTACAGTGCACTACACCAGTACAGTAAAGACAGCACACAGCAGGGCTGGGTTAGTACACTACCCCAGTACAGTGCACTACACCAGTACAGTAAAGACAGCACACAGCAGGGCTAGGTTAGTACACTACCCCAGTACAGTGCACTACACCAGTACAGTAAAGACAGCACACAGCAGGGCTGGGTTAGTACACTACCCCAGTACAGTGCACTACACCAGTACTGTAAAGACAGCACACAGCAGGGCTGGGTTAGTACACTACCCCAGTACAGTGCACTACACCAGTACAGTAAAGACAGCACACAGCAGGGCTGGGTTAGTACACTACCCCAGTACAGTACACTACACCAGTACAGTAAAGACAGCACACAGCAGGGCTGGGTTAGTACACTACCCCAGTACAGTGCACTACACCAGTACAGTAAAGACAGCACACAGCAGGGCTGGGTTAGTACACTACCCCAGTACAGTGCACCACACCAGTACAGTAAAGACAGCACACAGCAGGGCTGGGTTAGTACACTACCCGAGTACAGTACACTACCCCAGTACAGTGAAGAGACTACAGAGGGGAGGGGAGCAGGAAGCACACTTACTCAAACACACTCTCACACTCTCTCACTCCCTCACAGTCACTGTGTGACTCCATTCTAGTGTCCAATGCAGAGGGAAATGGGAAGGATGCACAAACACACACACACACACACACACACACACACACACACACACACACACAAGCAGACACGCATACACACACACACACACATACACACTCACTTTTGTTGTGTATGGAGTAATTTATAAACTTCACTTCCCATAATGCCATGTTTTTAGGCGGGAGAAAGAACGCGCGTTAAAACCTTCCCCCCCAGTCAACTCTCTTCTGTAAGCGGCCATTAGGCACGGACATGTTACCTGTATGCTATTGATCGTAGTTAATAAACTTCAGTAGAATTGTTCAGAACTTCTATCTCCGCTTTCCATCAATGTGTACGCGTGATTTCATTCGGACACAACATACTGGCGACGAGGATCGGATTGTTAAACACGACGTTGGAAGCGGAACGAAGAGGCTACGACGGTGAAGTTAGCAGAAGAAGCTAACTCAATGATGGCAGTGTACAGCAGCGAGACGGGCTTGTGCTTCGATGGAAGCAATGAAAGTTTCAAGACGTATGAGCAACGATTTGCACAGTTTGTGGAAGCCAACGGAATTGAACAAGAGAAACAAAGGGCTGTTTTCTTGTCCGTGGTAGGTGCAAAGACTTTCGCCTTACTGACAGACTTGCTAGCCCCGAAAAAGCTGTCTGACTGCACATTAGAGGACTTGTTAAAAGCACTGAGGGAATTTTATGTGCCGAAGAATAATGTGTTAAGTGAACGTTATTCATTCCGTGTTAGAAAACAGCAAAATGGAGAGACCGTAGCTGAATATGTGGCTGCGCTAAAAGGACTGGCAACAACCTGTGAGTTCGGTGACAAGTTGGATGAGCAGCTAAGAGACCAGCTAGTTTATGGAATTAGCAGTAAAGAGCTACGAACTAAGCTGTTGAGTGCCGCATATGGAGAAAAGCTGGCGTGGACAAAAGTCATGGACATTGTGCACAATTTCGAGTCCACCACGAGCAGTCTAAAAACGATCCAGCAAACACCGCTTAGAACCGACAGCGTGAGCAGCTTCAAGGGAAAGGCTCATGCGCGCCAAAAAGAACCTGAGAGGAAACAAAAGCCAAAGGGGAGAGGAGGAGACGACGTGTGCTACCGATGTCAGCGAGAAGGGCATTCGCCTGCCAACTGCAGATACAAAGATTTCCAGTGCAGAGCGTGCAATAAAAAAGGGCATCTGGAGCGAGCATGCAGAACCAAGGACTTCGGCAAGCACAGCGGTGGACAGCGAACGTCAACAAGGAGTGCACCAGCCGAGCGAGACACTCTCTACGTAGTGAGAGAATCACCAGATAAGGGGACAAGTGCAACGCGAAACCAACGGTCAGCATCACTCTCGGAGGGAGCAGCGTACGCGCCAGGACAGCCTCCTGGAGCTGAGAACTGTGCAGAGACTGAAGTATCAGGGGTCCCAAAAGACTATGAACTGTTTACAGTGAAAGGTGACAGTGAGTATGTGAAGCCTTATATGGTAATGGTGAGATGCAATGGTTTTAAGATTAAGATGGAAGTTGACACAGGTGCAGCTATGAGTGTAATTTCAGAAAAGCTGTACAACAAGCGGTTTAAAAAGTGTAAACTGCAGTCATGTGATGTGCGTCTTAAAACGTACTCCTCAGAGCCAATTGTACTCATGGGTCAGATTCAAGTGAAAGTACAGTGTGGTGAGCAAACAAAACAACTGACGTTGTTGGTGGCAAAAGGAAGTGGTCCAACACTAATGGGCAGAAATTGGATTCAGCACCTGCGTTTAGACTGGTCTAGAGTGAATCACTTACCAGTTACTGATCCTGTCTCAGAGATGCATGAGAAATACTCTCCGGTATTCAATGCAGACGGTGGGGTCATATCAGGGGTAAAAGCAAAGCTAAGAGTGGTGAGAAATGCCAATCCAAAATTCTTAAAGGCTAGATCGGTGCCTTATGCACTGAGTGCAGCTGTTGACAAACAATTAGCTAAATTACAGGAAATGGGAGTTTGCACTCCAGTGGAGTATAGTGAATGGGCAACCCCAATTGTGTGCATACCAAAAACAAATGGTGATGTCAGAATTTGTGGTGACTACAAGGTAACCATAAATCCATGGTTAGAGGTAGACAAATACCCTCTTCCTAAAACCCAGGATCTTTTTGCCAAGTTAGCTGGAGGAAAATATTTCACCAAGCTAGATCTTACCCAAGCTTACCAACAGGTAGAACTAGATGACGAATCTAAGCAGTACCTGACCCTTAATACACCAAAAGGGCTTTACCAAATGAACAGGTTACCTTATGGAATAGCTAGTTCACCAGCAATATTCCAACGTATTATGGATCAAATTCTTCAGGGCTTACCAAAAGTTGTATGCTACCTAGACGATATATTGATCACAGGGTCAACCGAAACAGAACACTGGAAAAATGTGGAACGGGTGTTACAACGCTTACAAGACAGAGGCATTCGGGTGAATAGAGACAAATGTAGCTTTAGTCAGCCAAGTGTAACATACTTGGGGCACAAAATTGACGGTGAAGGGTTACACCCTGTACCCGATAAAGTGGAAGCGATAGTCAACGCTTCAGTCCCTAAAAATGTCACAGAACTTAGGGCATTTTTAGCCTTATTGACTTACTATGGAAAGTTTCTTGAGAATCTCTCAACCATTATAAAACCAATGACAGTGTTATTACAGAAGGACAGTCAATGGAACTGGTCCACCCAATGTCAAGCAGCGTTTGAGAAGGCTAAATCACAGTTGGCATCGTCTAGTGTTCTCACACATTTCGATCCACAATTGCCGATTTTACTGGCTTGCGATGCTAGTGCCTATGGTCTAGGAGCAGTGATATCACACCAAATGTCAGATGGTAGTGAAAGACCTATAGCATACGCTTCACGTACTTTGAGTAAAACAGAGATCAACTACTCACAAATTGAGAAGGAAGCGTTGGGTATCATTTTTGGTGTACAAAAATTCAGGGATTATCTCTATGGCAGGAAATTTGTCTTGGTCACTGATCATAAGCCACTGGTAAAAATTTTGGGACCAAAGACAGGAGTACCAGCATTAGCTGCTGCACGTTTACAGAGATGGGCTTTATTGTTGTCAGCGTATCAGTATGATATAGTTTACAAAGCCTCCTTAGAGCACGCCAATGCTGATGGGTTATCCCGGTTACCTTTGCAGAAAGTGGCACCACAAAGCAACCCCAAATTCAGAGTGTCGTGGTTAGAATCAATCCCTGTGTCAGCAAAAGACATAAAGAAAGAAACAGACAAAGACAAAATACTTACCAAAGTGAGACATCTCACACAAGCCGGATGGCCAAAATATGTGAGTGAAAGTGACTTAAAGCCATACTGGAATAGACGTGATGAACTTACTGTAGAAGCAGATTGTGTTTTGTGGGGTTTAAGAGTAATAATACCTACCTCATTAAGACCTCAGATGTTGACGGAACTACATGAAGAGCACTTGGGTATTGTTAGGACAAAAGCTTTAGCTAGAAGCCATTTTTGGTGGCCTAGTTTAGATAAGGAAATTGAAGCCATGGCAGAGAACTGTCCTACCTGTCAAAACAACAGACATGCACCTAACAAAGCACCAGTGCACCCGTGGAAATGGCCAGAGCTACCTTGGGAGCGAATTCACATAGATTTCGCAGAAAAGGGGAAACATAAATTTTTGTTGGTTAGTGATGCGTATTCACGTTGGCCAGAAGTGAAATTGATGTCAAGTACCACTGCTACAGCTACTGTTGAAGCTATGAGGAGTCTATTTGCAGCTTATGGGCTCCCCCAAGTGGTTGTTTCGGATAATGGCCCACAGCTTGTGTCAAAAGAGTTTGAAACATTTTTGGAAGCAAATGGAGTTAAACATATCAAGTCTGCTCCATACAGTCCATCATCCAACGGATTAGCTGAGAGGTTGGTTCAAACTTTTAAGCAGTCACTGAATAAACAGAAAGATTTGGGACGAGCCTTACAACACTGCATAGATAGTTTTCTATTCAGTTACCGAAACACTCCATGTTCCTCTACAGGGAAAACTCCTTCTCAGTTGTTCCTAAAAAGAAATGTCAGAACCAGGTTGTCACAAGTGACTCCAAAGTTGCAGTGCAAATGCAAGAAAAACAACATGTGAAAAACGACCAAACCCGTGTAAGAATGTTACAGCCAAATCAGGCAGTGCTGGTTAAGAATTTCCGGGGAGGGGAAGGAAAGAAATGGGAACATGGTGTAATTGAACGAGTGCTGGGTCCTCTTACTTACCTTGTAAACATAGACGGACAAATAAGCAAAAAGCACATTGATCAACTGATTGCTACTAAGGTTTCTGGTGAATGCACTAATACTGAGAATGATGAAGTAATGGCAGAACAATTGTATGATCCTCCTGAAACAGAGATGGTACCCGGTTTTGAACTGGAAGGAGATGAGTTAAATGAAATTGTGAATGAATCAGTCAATGATCGACCACAGAGAATCAGGCGAGCTCCTGAACGTTTGACATACTGAAATGTTATGAGTTAATTAAGCTATTCTGTAAAAGATACAGATGCGTTTTTTTTTCTGTGATGGTTGAAATGGATTGACAATGATTGTAAGTGTAAGCAAACACTTGTTTTGATTTAAAAGAAATGGATGAGGTTAAAGGTTTTCGGGGAGGAATGTTGTGTATGGAGTAATTTATAAACTTCACTTCCCATAATGCCATGTTTTTAGGCGGGAGAAAGAACGCGCGTTAAAACCTTCCCCCCCAGTCAACTCTCTTCTGTAAGCGGCCATTAGGCACGGACATGTTACCTGTATGCTATTGATCGTAGTTAATAAACTTCAGTAGAATTGTTCAGAACTTCTATCTCCGCTTTCCATCAATGTGTACGCGTGATTTCATTCGAACTTCAGTAGAATTGTTCAGAACTTCTATCTCCGCTTTCCATCAATGTGTACGCGTGATTTCATTCGGACACAACAACTTTCACACATACACACACACACACACACACACACACACATACACACTCACTTTCACTCACACACACACACACACACACACACACACACACACACACACACACACACACACTCACTTTCACTCACTCACACACACACACACACACACACACACACACACACACACACACCTTTCACAGTCACAAACTCGCTCACTCTCATACACACACACACAGACACACACACACACACACGGATTCAAAAACACTCTCTCACAACAATGCACACTCTTTTACACAGACATGCTCACACATCCTCACACAGACACACACTCACATGCAGACACACTCTCTCACAGAGCCTTACAGACACACACTCACACACTCCCCTGCTACCAGTGTAAACCTTCCATTCATCCACCTCCACAGGGTCTCATCAAGGGTCTAGACCAGCACCACAAACCCAGACTCCTGACCTTAAACCGGGGCAGAACTCCCTGTATCTTGAATACCGTACACACACACGTGCATCAGCTTCGTCAGTGTCATTTAAACAGTTCTTAACGTGTGTGTGTGTGTGTAGTTTAGTGCCTGCCAGGACATCCATTGTCAGCTATCAGAAGCAGGTGCCTGTCAGGCGAGCATGCAAACAGGCTTCTCATAGGGGAGTGTAGTTGTCAGCTTGGTCTGTGTGTCTCATCCCCAGCCTTACAAGCGAAAACACAGTACGCTTGAACTGTGTCTCATCCCCAGGGAAACACAACGTTTGCTGCCACGACGCTCTCCAACACTGTTCCCAGAGAACTCTCTAAACACCATAGATGTAAAAAAAAAATAAAAACTCACTATTGTACAAAGACACACCACTTCAAAAAAGAAGACACCACAACAATTACATGGTCTACATCTCTAGTGGGACATCTCATCTATGCATTTATATTTCTTCTAAGAGAGCCTAATGTATATTTTCCACTCGTGGGATCAATAAAGTTTATCCTTATCGTTATTGTGGTGTTGTTGTTTTTGTTGCTGCTATTGCTGCAGGGTTGCCAACCCTCACGCACTGAGCGTGAGACACACGCATTTGACCGTCTTCACACGCTCTCACGCCACACTTCCGATATCTCACGCCGAAAAAAAATATCCAGTTTATTTACCTCAGATCCACATATATGATTCAATACGTTACTAGTTTGCTAGCTCTGGCGCCATCCACCGGCGATATAACACTGAATCTGTGTCCATTTTACGTCCCCCCCCCCCCCGCTCAACAAAATACACTCGCCACCGGCTCCAGGTTAAAATCTCACTCCAAGCGAACGTCAAAAGTTGGCAACCCTGTTGCTGTTCGTCTGTGTTAGTCTTTTCCTCATCATTGTTGTTGTTATTAAGAGTCATAGTACACTGTTTTTTTTTACATTTACATTTACGCATTTAGCAGACGCTCTTATCCAGAGCGTTTTTATCATAGCTTTTAGTAATGTAGCCAGTAAATCCTCTCCAAGACTCTAGGTGGCACTTTGCCCCAGCTGGTAGTAATAGGCCACTCAGGAAGCAGAGCCTCGGAGTTGTCATGCTGTGTGAAGGTGGCAACATGGTGGCTTGGTGGTTAGCACATTGGCCTCTCAGCACTGGGGTCTTGGGTTCAAGTCCCTATCTGAGTGGAGTTTCCATGTTCTCCTCGTGTTTGTGTGGGTTTCCTCCGGGATCTCCGGTTTCCTCCCACAGTCCAAAAACATGGAGGTTAGGTAAATTGGCAGTCAACAAAAAATTCTCCCTGAGTGTGTGTCTGTGTCTCTATGTTCTACAAAAAGTAGTGTCTGTCTGTCTGTGTCTGTGTGTGTGTGTTTGCTTGTATGCCCAGTGGTGGATGGTGCTCTGCCACTAGGGTCTGTCCTCTCTCCCCTTCCTGCACCCCATTCAGTCCCCCAGGGGGCTGTGGATCCCGGTAGAGAGTACGCTGTGCGCAATTGGCTGCCGCTTCTCACCGGTGTGTGTGTGTGATTGGTTGTCTGTGACTTGTACCTGTGTTAAATTGTAAAGCGCCTTGGGAATTTGGAAAGGCGCTATATAAATCGAACATTCATTCATTCATTCAAGGTGGCCGAGAGCTGCGATGTTGTGCTATGCTACGCGCCTGAGAGAGCTACGTGCTAGCGGGATGTCAGGCCGATCCTGCTGGGTTATGCGTTATGAGAGAGACGGCGTCACGGCGGCTGCGCTAGCAGGAGCGTGCTCACGGCCGTCACCGCGGACGTCCACGCCCTGGCACTCTGCTGCCGGGTGATTGCGGGGGGTGGGGTCCCGCCACTAGAGCAGGGTGCGTGGAGGATCGTTTTTGCAAGGCGACCGTTGATGTGTCTGGTCTGTCATCTGAAAGCCGTCACGACCAGCACGGTTCCTGTGGGTCAGAAGCTCCAGACATGAAGCACAACCAGCCAATCCGCATCTCTGATTTATTCCAGCTGTCACTGTGTTTATTCTGGAACTGAAGAACACAGATTACTTGTGCTGGGTGCGGTAACGGATTGGACTGGATTAAGAGGTTCTGTTGTGAATAGTTTCACTGAATGATGTCTAATAAAGGCCTGACAAGGTTTTGCCGGGGAGATGACACTCTTTGCACAGTACGTGAGGGAGAGAGTGTGATCTGTTCAGCGTCGACTCCCTGCAGACTGACCTGAGTGTCAGCACAGCGGCAGCGTTAACACACCTGTCACAAATCTCCTCATTGGCTAACGCAGCTGTCACAAATCTCATTGGTTAACACGCCTGTCACACGTCTCCTCATTGACTAACACACAGGCATCCACTGCATTTAGGTGACCACGAAGCCACATTTACTCCGGGAGATAAGCAGATTTCACTCTATCACAAGATCGCTGCAATTAGAAGGAGTTTAAAGCACATCTCTGCAGGTCTGGTGTCACTGGCGGAGCCTCACTGCGTGTGATCCAACACGAGCAGAATGCAGAGAAGTTAGAGGTTGGAGACCAAGCTGTTTGGGCACGCAGTCACGCATGGGGTTTCCCAATACAGCCGCTAATAGCATACTAGTTTCAGTCGGCCATTATCGCATTGTTGCAATCTTCAGCTGAAGCTATAATTGCTGGGCAGTGTGTGGTGGATTTGGAAACAGATGGCCCCAGGCGGATCTCGGTCACTGTTCTGGGGCCTTCACAGCCGAGGACATTGCTGACCTGAGTATAATACCCCTGCATTTTATGCTGGTCTCATGAAGCGCTGTGCGAGTTGGACACCTCCGAGGACATCTGTCTCGCTCCCCTCGCACCGTCTCAATCAGCCTCTGCGTGACTTTGGCTGTCTCCTAGAGACGGGCAATTTCTGTACCCCTAATCATGCTCCCAAGTGCTGAGACTCACACTGCCCCTCTCAAAGAATGCCCCTCTCTAAGGATGCCCCTCTCAGAAGGCTGCGCTAAGAATGCCTCGGCTTTAGACTGCCTCTCCATCAAAACATCCCTCTCAGACTTGCGGCCCGGTGAGAGCACCCCTAAATTGTAAGAGTCCTTCCCAATGGAACTTCCCAAATGGACAGAGGAGAGGTGGTGCGACAGGGTTTCACACTGAGATGGAGACCGCAAACAGCCCCCATCCTTTCCCAGACTCCCCTGCTGCTGTGGGCCGACGGAAGATGAGACTACCCAGAACACGGTTCCTGTCCTTGGTTTGCTGCCGGATCAACAAGCTGTATCCTTTGCTGACAAAACCCCAGAGCAGCTGGTGTTTGTAACCCTCATTCCTCTAGGGCTCGAGCATGTGCGCGGGTGTGTGTGCGTGTGTGTTCACGTGTTCGCATGCACATGTTGAAGCTCGAGTGTCTTCACACCCAGCCTTTAATCCCCAAATTCAATTGACTGCTAAGCGTCTTCGAAATAGAGGACAGTGCGGGGGAGTCTCCGCCCCCTCCCGTCCCCGCCCATCACAGATGACCAGGCCAGGTGGGGGACAGGAAGTGAAGACAGCAGAATCTTCTGGTTTCTTCTGGTGTGTTGTGAAGGACGTACAGTCCTTTCAGGTTCCCCAAGGAAGTGAGGGAGATTTAACCCCTGAAAAACTCCAGTTTTTCTTTCCTGTGCTTCGCAGATATTTAGGATGGCAGGAGTAAACATTCTCTGTGTTTTACATGTGCACGTCATGTTTTCTTCCTCTTTAACAACCAAAACGAAATGTGGGCCTTTAATAAGAGTTACTGAACAATTCATATAATAATATGCCATAAGATTAATACCGCAATAATAAACCTGGAGTTCAAGAAGAGAACTTATGACTTTAATAGACTATATAATGAAGTGCTGTAATGTCACGAGGTGAATGTGCGAGGGAAAGGATGGCACGCAAGGGCAAAACTCAAACAGAAAAAAAGACGTTAAATTCCGAAAAATAAAATCCGGACAACGATAAACGAGCAACAAACAGCACTTAACAGTCACAAGCTTATGCACAGAAGCCGTGGGAACAGCAATAACATTACAGACAACGACCAACAAAGCAGTCGTTAAAACATGGAGGTTCATATATACGTGTTAATGAACCAGAGCACAAGGCCAGGTGCAACACGCTACAAGACTAAAAAGGGGGTGTGGTAACATATAAACAAACGTGTGCACACAATAACATACCACATACCTAATTTTATTTTCCGGTTCAGATGTTGTCCTTCCATACAGGTTTATACAAGTGTACTGTTGGTATACTTCTTTAAACTTAAATATGCGAGTGCATAAGCACTTTCAGCTTTCGGATTTTAATGCCCTTATTTTATGCCTTTATCGAAAACGTTTATTTGGCCTATCATTACAGAACAACCCACGTTCAGTGCTTATGTACGAAAGTAGATAAAAGTAGATTTAAGTATGCTTGCCTATAAAGTTAAATCATACCAGCCTTGCAGTTTGGAGTTGAATATCTTAGAATAAATGGTGGAACTGAACCTGCTCTTTTAGGCACACAGTATTATTAACCATAATAATCATAATAATTTGGTTGATTGTGAGAATATCTGTCTTAAAACTTTCACAACAGATACGGTATGTTCTTAATGTCTTGTAAATTTGTAATTTTAGAAAGTATGTAAATGTATGTCGTGCATTGTGGATGGGAAAATGCACAACAGTCATTATGTGAAATGTGAAAATAAGAAAAATGTACATAAGGACCTTTGGAGATGTTTAGATGCCTCACCAGCGACTCCTGGGAAGAAACAGTGGACATGATGATTATAAACAAGGTAGAGCTACATCTGAAAGCCCAGACACTATAAATTTAGGTATTTATTGACAATAGATATGAAGATAATTTCTGTTGCATTCATAAGATGTCAAAAAAGAACTTACTACTTACTGCAATATTATCATGAGTAGGTACAAAATAAGTATCTGTAAGGAATGCCACCTGATCTTCCCTAAACAGCCTCACCTGCTTTCCATCACCACGCCCCCTTTCAGTCTTACTTAATCACTTCACCAGCACATCTCAGTCGCGAAGTATTGTTGACTCATGCCACATACCAAGCGTTTCTATCTCCTGATTGATCTCAGGATAGATAGACCTCGTCTCCTGCCTAGCCCCTCAGTACCTCCTGGATTCTGCTCTCCCGTTACGACCCTGGACCGTCCCGACCACCCCAAGAGAACGTTACCACTGCTAAGCGTTATGCTAGCGATTTACTGGTCATTCTCTGTGTATGTGTATTATGTAAATAAAAGCGACTTACTTCCGCATTTGGATTCCTCTCCGCCTGGTCAATTCGTAACAGTATCAAATTTTGGTGTGGAGACACTGAGGACATAGGAAGATATAATGTATTAAATGATTATGGATGTGGTAAAAAAATATAAATTTTTTGTATATTTTCATTTCTTTGAGAGCACCATGTAAAACCAAAAGAAATATTTATGGCTGGCTGGGACATTTTCCCAGGACTATTAATTTTAGTGTTGAAATAAATGGCTGTCAGGTGGGGCGTCAACATAGGCAGTACAAATTATTATGAGTACATTGCAGTTCATGAATGAGTACTAAATAATCAATACCAATTTCTTTGCCCTCCTGTGTTTTACTGTAGGGTTTCCTGGGGATCAACGGCAGCTCCAAAGATAAATCAAAGGGGAAGAAACACTGCACAAACTCACCAAAAGCACCAGTCAATCCTTTGTGACTTCCAGAATCCTTCCTTAAGATATTAAACATGTAATCACTGTTTGGTTGAAAAACACGCTACATACTAAATAAAACACTCCACAATTAAGTTACTTGAAAATTGTTTTGTTACAATGTTAATAAAAAAAATTTATTTTTCAGATTTTTAAGGAATCTGGAGTGCTTTCAGATGTTTGATGCTACACTATGGATTTTTGAGGTAATCTTAAATTATCCATTAATCAGGTTACTGAAATAGATTTTTTAAAGTCGTTTTGTATAATTTCTGGTAGTGTGATATAATGCTAAGGTCTGTATTTTACAGAGGAGTGTAGAAAGACTGTAAAATAGTGAAAAAGTAATAATAAAGAAACTGTCAGTACATTAAAAAATGCTATGGATATTATTGTTTTACGTTTACTTAGTATACATTTAGTATAAACCACAATTTACTGAATTTACTGAGTTTACTGAGACTATACATTAGAGTTTACATGAAGTAGAAAGTGGGATAAGAGTGTCCAAATACTAAAGCAACAGTACATCTATAAATCCACTTGTAGTACAGTTTCTATACAACCTAAAACTAAATATAAACTCAAAGTGTACACAAGATCTACTAATTTTATACCTAAGGTTTATTAAAAAGTGGGCCAGTTTTGTCCCAAGAAGTACTGAAATAATCTATTTAATACTAGTACACTGATATTACTATACTTACTACATGAAGTAAACTTTGCTCTAATAAAATGAACTTAAAGTATACTTTTCTGGTAAGGGCAGGTTATAGGATTATGGTCAAGGAGTTCTTGTTTTGTAAACAGGTTGCTACACTATGTTTACTCATAGAAAATAACAAATGCATGTTTGTATGACTTCAGGGGAACTACAGAATTGAACTCGAAGACCTGCCTTTTTAAAAATCAAAAACCAACAATCATAAATCATAACTTTGTAATTTATCTACTATGGACATCATCTATATGGAGAAAAACACACCTTGTCATCTCATGCATTATGAAGACCCATAATTCATTTGGTAATGCAGCTGAAATGCTTGGGAGAGAGAAACATGTGACTGACATTTCTGACTATTACAGTGCCGTGTACTGCATGTGATTAATGTAGTACAACTCTTCTGACTCAGAACTGTGTGTGTGTGTGTGTGCGTGTGTTCTGCATGTGTGCAGCTCCTGTAGGCTTTCATAGATCACAGTGCACTGGGTCAGTACCATAAGGATTTGAACATGAACAATGGGCTAGTGTGGAACAGAACCTTTCCCACACACACACACACACACACACACACACACACACACACACACACACACACACACACACACACACACACACACACACACACACAATACACATTTTGCTGGTGATGGCAGCAGGCTGTGTGGGGACTGTGTTAAGTACAGGAGTTTGGAAGTGTTTGGATCTGCCCCGCTAAAACCCGGCGCCGATGGGTTTGCTGTCACCTGTTGCATTGTCCGTGTCCGGATCTTCTCCTCACCAAACAGCTGTCACGAACACGGAGAAGAAAAACAGCCAGTGGACACCCGGCCACGCCACCCAGGGCTGTCCGAGCGCCCGTCTGTGATCCGAGCTCAGCGCCAGCAGAGCACGACCCACTCTGCGTGGAGCTGCTCAAGTCTGTTACGCACGGCCTCCGCAAATATCAACCAGATGCCTGAGAAAATCAGCACAGGTCGTGTTCGGGTCAAAGGAACCAAGTCATTTACGAACACCTCATTTAAAAAGCAAGGTCTTGCTGCTGACGTTCAGAACGGACAGTGACGTCTACGCTGGTTTTAGTGGTCTATATACCGTTGTCCTTGCATGACAGTGGAGATATTTGACAGGGACAGGCAAGCACTGGAGATGAAGGTTATTGGTACAGGACACATTGATAATTGTTCAAATAAACCTAAAAATCACATAAAACATCAGCGCTCAGTGAGTATTCTTTTTAAGCCCACCTTCTCACATGGCTGAAGCAGAAATGTATCTGAACTCCCACTGAGCAGCACTTAATGTATGACTTCATGTATTTTGTATGAGTTCAACTCTTATCAGTTGTGATTTAACTGGGGCACAATGGGACACAAATAACTCATTTCCTTAAGGGCAGCGACTCCCCCTGTGAGTTACTCAGTGAAAACACCGCAGCTGTGCTGGGAGACGCAGGGTCAAGGCCAGCGTGACATCAGCAGGACAGCTGAATGACTCAAACAATCCACATAGATACGGCCAAGGATACGAGGAGTTGTCGGGCGGAGCTCCGCCCAGCTCCATCCTAGCGTAACCCCGCCCCTTCCTCCCGGTCCCGTCACCTCCTTCCCAGCGTCCCGCTCAGGAATGTCCATCCGGCGAGGCCGACAGCTGGCTGTCTAATTACCCCGCCAAGGGCCATGAAATACACGAGGTGAGAATTTTACGAGATAGCGACATGGTAATTGAAAGTGATCTTCATCAGGGATTTATGCCCTCCTTTGTCTGATGTACACCCCAAGCAGGACTCCTTCGCAGGGGCCGGGACTGTGCCGGGTGGACACACTTCTGGGCTCCTCGCAAGACTCTCTGAGGCTCTCGTTCTCTTTCATCCTGCCTTTTTCTCACTCTGTCGCACCTTCTTTTCCATCTCCCTTTCTCTCTCTTTCCCTCTTTTGCGTCATCACCACCTCCAAGCAGGCCCACGTTACGCCGTGGCACCTCCGCTGAGTGACGTCAGAGCGAGCGGAGTGATCCACGGCCACAGATCCGGACCGCACAGCTGCGCCGTGTCAAAACAGACCCACCAGCCCCCCCATGGCACCTCAGCCTGCTGTGGAGTGTCACGGTCGACTCCCTGGAGCCGTTCGCCGTCCCGGTCTCTGGTACCACCTAGGAGCAGATGTTCCTGTCAAAAGCCTCAAAGCCACTGTTCACACATTCTCACCTGCCTCTCGCCTATGGAGGGTTCCTCTCTGTAAAACGACTCTGAACCCCTCCCCTCTCCACCAAAGGTGCCAGGACCCCCGGAGCAGCCGGCGACACCGCCCGTCCTAAAGCAAGCGGCGGGCGGGGCTGACTGGTTCCCCCATGCAGCGGGGTCAGAGGTCGGCCACTTGCGTTCGGCGGCAGCGTGTCTTGACAGCTCCGTGCTGCTTCGCATCCCCCTCCCGTGACACCCGCGGGAGCAGGACACAGCACTCGCCGCGGGACACACTGATGATGTGTGTGCGTGTGTGTGTTTGTGCGCGTGTGTGTGTGTTTGTGTTGCTGTCAGATTCCTTCTTCAATGCCAGGGCTGTGCTAAAATGCCAAAGAATACCACCTGGCTCTGAATCTTGGGCTTACTGATGGAAATATGAAAATATGTTGGCGGTCAGGGCATTTCCACAGCATGAACACTTTTGCCACACACTACGATGACTTATTAACACATTGCGACTTCATTTGTGTTTCTTGTCAAAGACTGATTTCTTATCAAGTGCAAATCTGTTTGGCTTCTACCATTTGTTACCTGATGGACGAGAGCCTGGGGCCGGTGCCCCCCCCCCCCCCCAAAGTTCATTCATTAAACATGCAGCACTGAATAGATGCTGTTTGACTGCAGCTTTGGGCTTTGGTTGACTTTGGAGCCAGCCCGTCGTTTAGATGAATATGTATATGCCTGACCTTACAATTGTATCCACCTCAGCTGCATCTAACCATGTGTATCTACTAAATGAATCAGCCTTGTCTGTGAGCAGGGAGGAGGTGCCCTTTAGGCTATTCAAAGCAGGATAAAAGACTCTTTCAAGTGGTCATTGTTTTGAATTGCCCCCGCAAAGCCAAGAGACAGTCGCTTGAATAAAAATGGCCTCCACCGCAGGGAGAGTCTGATTCACTTCATTCACTGATTGGCTGATTCGGAGAGGCAGGATTTGCGTTGGCGTTCGCTATTCTCCCACTGCTGCATCAGCTCATGTCTCTCGCATCACATTCCTCTTTTTTTACCGTGAGAGAAGCCCAACCCCCCCCCCCCCCCCCCCCCCCAAACCAACCCCCCCCTACCCACTCAAATTAGAGGTGGGGGGGACGGCGTCAAAACTGTCAGGAGCGATGTGACGGCTCCTCGGTGACGAGCTCGACGCCGGCGCTCCAACCTCCAGAGACTGGCGAGCGCAGGAGATATACGGGACGTCAGCACCAGAGCACACAGCGCTGAAGCTGACCAACGAAGCGGAGTTGGGAACCAACCAGATAACGGTAGTGATTGGACCTGCCACGATTCAGACGAACTGAGACGTGCATTGATGAGGAGATGAAGAGGGAAAGACCATCGCAGTACAGTGTCTGATTAACTGGAATATTTATGCTGAAATAAAGAAACGTCCATTACCAACCTGTACAAGATGTAGGAGTATCTATAAAATAAATGTGAGGGGGACATATTAAAGCTCACTTATACATTAAATAAAATCATTATTTTAGATTGAAGTATCAATGCCGTGAAGGTGTAGAAAGTTATTGGTGATAGCTGTCTGCAAGGTGAAGGTGACAGGACCCAGTGCCCACACAAACGCAAGAAAACCAACAGTACTACTACCAAAAAAACACACAAACCACCTGATATAATTTTGGTCGGGTATGGCAATGAACCAAAACTGTGCCAAGTGGTACACCACCTCTGCTTGATGGTGGTTGCTAGCGGAAGAAAGGGTTTTAAGATTATTATCTGTCAACATCTGTCAACCCCTGCAGGGTCAATGAAAGAATATATACACTTGTCCAGCACAAGACTTGTTATGGTTGTCCAAACACTATACTTGTCCTGCAGAAGGATTGTGGGCAGGCTGCCAGACACACACATGTCCTCAAGGGGCACACTTCCTCCACGATGGAGAACAACTTGCAGGAAGACTGCAATGCATTATAGCTGGTTAAGCCTGAGTGTATAGTTGCTGGAGTACTGCACTGATCAACAGCTGCTAGAGGAACGCCACTGGAATGTCTGATAAGACGTTCCCTGTGCCAGTAGTCTCTGCTGGTAGCCAGAGACAGGCTTTGCGTCAAATGTCCTTGAGGGCTGAAGAACATCTCGTACTACATGCATTACTCCATGTACTGCGTGATGTGTGTGTCTTCATAATTACTCCTCAGACGGAGCTCACAAAGAATTCCATCCCTCTTTCATCTGGCTTTTGTGATTTCCCCTCATCTGCCTTCTTATTTTAACCTTCCATCTGACGGTTCATCTACAGTGTGCCTGGAGCAGCAGAATGAGTAGTGGGGGAGTGTGGGAGAGGGGGAGTGTGGGAGTGTGGGAGTGTGGGAGTGGGGGGAGTGGGGGAGTGTGGGAGTGTGGGAGTGGGGGAGTGGGGGAGTGGGGGGAGTATGGGAGTGGGGGAGTGTGGGAGTATAGGAGAGGGGGGGTGGGGGAGTGGGGGAGTGTGGGAGTGTGGGAGTGTGGGAGTGTGGGAGTGGGGGAGTGTGGGAGTGTGGGAGTGTGGGAGTGTGGGAGTGGGGGAGTGGGGGAGTGTGGGAGTGGGGGAGTGGGGGAGTGTGGGAGTGTGGGAGTGGGGGAGTGGGGGAGTATGGGAGTGGGGGAGTGTGGGAGTATAGGAGAGGGGGAGTGGGGGAGTGGGGGAGTGTGGGAGTGGGGGAGTGGGGGAGTGTGGGAGTGGGGGAGTGTGGGAGTGGGGGAGTGTGGGAGTGTGGGAGTGGGAGAGTGTGGGAGTGTGGGAGTGTGGGAGTGGGGGAGTGGGGGAGTGGGGGGAGTATGGGAGTGGGGGAGTGTGGAGTGGGGGAGTGTGGGAGTGTGGGAGTGGGGGAGTGGGGGAGTGGGGGAGTGGGGGAGTGTGGGAGTGGGGGAGTGGGGGAGTGTGGGAGTGGGGGAGTGGGGGAGTGGGGGAGTGTGGGAGTGTGGGAGTGTGGGAGTGGGGGAGTGTGGGAGTGGGGGAGTGGGGGAGTGTGGGAGTGGGGGAGTGTGGGAGTGGGGGAGTGTGGGAGTGTGGGAGTGGGAGAGTGTGGGAGTGGGGGAGTGGGGGAGTATGGGAGTGGGGGAGTGGGGGAGTGGGGGAGTGGGGGAGTATGGGAGTGGGGGGAGTGTGGGAGTGGGGGAGTGTGGGAGTGGGGGAGTGGGGGAGTGGGGGAGTGTGGGGAGTGGGGGAGTGGGGGAGTGTGGGAGTGGGAAGAGTGTGGGAGTGGGGGAGTGTGGGAGTGGGGGAGTGGGGGAGTGGGGGAGTATGGGAGTGGGGGAGTGTGGGAGTGGGGGAGTGTGGGAGTGGGGGAGTGGGGGAGTGTGGGAGTGTGGGAGTGTGGGAGTGTGGGAGTGGGGGGAGTATGGGAGTGGGGAGTGGGGGAGTATGGGAGTGGGGGAGTGGGGGAGTGTGGGAGTGGGGGAGTGGGGGAGTGGGGGAGTGTGGGAGTGGGGGAGTGGGGGAGTGTGGGAGTGGGGGAGTGTGGGAGTGGGGGAGTGTGGGAGTGTGGGAGTGGGAGAGTGTGGGAGTGGGGGAGTGTGGGAGTGTGGGAGTGGGGGGAGTGGGGGGAGTGGGGGAGTATGGGAGTGGGGGAGTGTGGGAGTGGGGGAGTGGGGGAGTGGGGGAGTGGGGGAGTGTGGGAGTGGGAGAGTGTGGGAGTGGGGGAGTGTGGGAGTGTGGGAGTGGGGGAGTGGGGGAGTGGGGGAGTATGGGAGTGGGGGAGTGTGGGAGTGGGGGAGTGTGGGAGTGGGGGAGTGGGGGAGTGTGGGAGTATGGGAGTGTGGGGAGTGTGGGAGTGGGGGAGTGTGGGAGTGGGGGAGTGTGGGAGTGTGGGAGTGTGGGAGTGGGGGAGTGTGGGAGTGTGGGAGTGTGGGAGTGGGGGAGTATGGGGAGTGGGGGAGTGGGGGAGTGAGTGGGGAGTGGGGGAGTGGGGGAGTGTGGGAGTGGGGGAGTATGGGGAGTGGGGGAGTGGGGGGAGTGTGGGAGTGTGGGGGAGTGGGGGAGTGGGGGGAGTGGGGGAGTTGGGAGTGGGGGAGTGGGGGAGTGGGGGAGTGTGGGAGTGTGGGAGTGGGGGATGGAGTGGGGAGTGGGGGAGTGTGGGAGTGTGGGGAGTGGGGGAGTGGGGGAGTGTGGGAGTGTGGGGAGTGGGGGAGTGTGGGAGTGGGGGAGTGTGGGAGTGTGGGAGTGGTGGGAGTGGGGGAGTGGGGGAGTGTGGGAGTGGGGGAGTGGGGAGTGTGGAGTGGGGGAGTGTGGAGTGGGGGAGTGGGGAGGTGAGTGGGAGTGGGGGAGTATGGGAGTGGGGGAGTGTGGGAGTGGGGGAGTGGGGTGGGGAGTGGGGGAGTGGGGGGAGTGTGGGAGTGGGAGTGTGGAGTGTGGGAGTGGGGGAGTGTGGGGAGTGTGGGAGTGGGGGAGTGGGGGAGTGGGGGAGTGGGGGAGTATGGGAGTGGGGGAGTGGGGGAGTGGGGGAGTGTGGGAGTGTGGGAGTGTGGGAGTGGGGGAGTGTGGGAGTGTGGGAGTGTGGGAGTGTGGGAGTGGGGGAGTGGGGGAGTATGGGAGTGGGGGAGTGTGGGAGTGGGGGAGTGTGGGAGTGGGGGAGTGGGGGGAGTGGGGGAGTGTGGGAGTGTGGGAGTGTGGGAGTGGGGGAGTGTGGGAGTGGGGGAGTGTGGGAGTGTGGGAGTGGGGGAGTGGGGAGTGGGGGTGGGGGGAGTGGGGAGTGTGGGAGTGGGGGAGTGGGGAGTGGGGGAGTGGGGGAGTGTGGGAGTGTGGGAGTGGGGGAGTGGGGGAGTGTGGGAGTGTGGGAGTGTGGGAGTGGGGGAGTATGGGAGTGGGGGAGTGGGGGAGTGGGGGAGTATGGGAGTGGGGGAGTGTGGGAGTGGGGGAGTGGGGGGAGTGTGGGAGTGTGGGAGGTGGGGGAGTGGGGGAGTGTGGGAGTGTGGGAGTGTGGGAGTGGGGGAGTATGGGAGTGGGGGAGTGGGGGAGTGGGGGAGTGGGGGGAGTATGGGAGTGGGGGAGTGGGGGAGTGTGGGAGTGTGGGAGTGGGGAGTGGGGGAGTGGGGGAGTATGGGAGTGGGGGGAGTGGGGGAGTGGGGGAGTATGGGAGTGGGGGAGTGGGGGAGTGTGGGGGAGTGGGGGAGTGTGGGAGTGTGGGAGTGGGGGAGTGGGGGGGGAGTGTGGGAGTGTGGGAGTGGGGGTGTGGGGGAGTGGGGAGTGTGGGAGTGGGGGAGTGGGGGTGTGGGTGTGGGAGTGTGGGAGTGGGGGAGTGTGGGAGTGTGGGGAGTGGGGGAGTGTGGGAGTGGGGAGTGTGGGAGTGTGGGAGAGGGGAGTGGGGGAGTGTGGGAGTGTGGGAGTGGGGGAGTGGGGAGTGTGGGAGTGTGGGAGTGGGGGAGTGTGGGAGTGGGGGGAGTGTGGGGAGTGTGGGAGTGGGGGAGTGTGGGAGTGGGGGAGTGGGGGAGTGGGGGAGTATGGGAGTGGGGTAGTGTGGGAGTGGGGGAGTGGGGGGAGTGTGGGAGTGGGGGAGTGGGGAGTGGGGAGGTGTGGGGGAGTGTGGGGAGTGGGGAGGGGGGGAGTGGGGGAGTGGAGTGGGAGTGGGGGAGTGGGGGAGTGGGGAGTGGGGGAGTGTGGGAGTGTGGGAGTGGGGGAGTGTGGGTGTGTGGGAGTGTGGGAGTGGGGGAGTGTGGGAGTGTGGGAGTGGGGGAGTGTGGGAGTGTGGGAGTGGGGGAGTGTGGGAGTGGGGAGTGTGGGAGTGGGGGAGTGGGGGAGTGGGGAGAGTGTGGGAGTGGGGGAGTGGGGGAGTGTGGGAGTGTGGGAGTGGGGGGAGTGTGGGAGTGTGGGAGTGTGGGAGTGGGGGAGTGTGGGAGTGTGGGAGTGGGGGAGTGTGGGAGTGGGGTGAGTGGGGGAGTGGGGGTGTGGGAGTGGGGGAGTGGGGGTGTGGGGGAGTGGGGAGTGGGGGAGTGGGGGAGGTGTGGGAGGTGTGGGAGTGGGGGGGAGTGGGGGAGTGTGGGAGTGGGGGGAGTGGGGGAGTGTGGGGAGTGGGGGAGTGGATGGGAGTGGGGGAGTGGGGGAGTGGGGCGTGGGGGAGTGGGTGGGAGTATGGGAGGTGGGGGAGTGGGGGAGTGTGGGAGTGGGGGAGTGGGGGAGTGTGGGAGTGTGGGAGTGGGGGAGTGTGGGTGTGGGGGGAGTGTGGGAGTGTGGGAGTGTGGGAGTGGGGAGTGTGGGAGTGGGGAGAGTGTGGGAGTGGGGGAGTGTGGAGTGGGGGAGTGGGGAGTGTGGGAGTGTGGGAGAGGGGGAGTGGTGGGGAGTGTGGGAGTGTGGGAGTGGGGAGTGGGGGAGTGGGGAGTGTGGGAGTGGGGGAGTGGGGGAGTGTGGGAGTGGGGAAGTGTGGGAGTGGGGGAGTGGGGGGTTGGGCTTGTGAGACATGGGGTTGGTGTGGTGGAGTGAAGGTTGGGTTTGGGGTTTGAAAGGATTGTTGTGTAGCTGTTTGAGGGGGTTGTTGTGTAGGGGGTTGAGGGGGTTGTTGTGTAGGGGGTTGAGGGGGTTGTTGTGTAGGGGTTTGAGGAGGTTGTTGTGTAGGGGGTTGTTGTGTAGGGGTTTGAGGAGGTTGTTGTGTAGGGGGTTGTTGTGTAGGGGGTTGAGGGGGTTGTTGTGTAGGGGTTGAGGGGGCTGTTGTGTAGGGGGTTGTTGTGTAGGGGTTTGAGGGGGTTATTGTTGTGTAGGGGGTTTGAGGGGGCTGTTGTGTAGGGGGTTGTTGTGTAGGGGTTTGAGGGGGTTGTTGTTGTGTAGGGGTTTGAGGGGGTTGTTGTTGTGTAGGGGTTTGAGGGGGCTGTTGTGTAGGGGGTTGTTGTGTAGGGGTTTGAGGGGGTTGTTGTTGTGTAGGGGTTTGGAATCTTAGCTGTAAACATGTGTGCATTGGCAGCAGACCCAGTCCTAACATGAAGTAATGTGTCACCCTTTAACAGTCATGGTTGCAATACAGCAAACACACTGTG